>NC_136500.1:135257477-135299977 GCF_053919585.1 Euprymna scolopes | reverse complement strand
AGATGGTATTATTTGCTCCCCCACCGAGCAAATTAGGCACAAGGCCAATTTTTAATGTAGGGAGTGAAGGGAGGGGAAGGGGAAAAGGGGGCCAGCTCCCGAGAAGTGGGAAATGGGAGCTGGTTAAAGGTCAGGCATGTGGGGTCGCCCCCACATCTGGTCTTTGCTAGTCATAGCTAGTCATAGCTTGCAGCATCTGCCTGAACAGATGGTATTTATTTGCTCCCCCACCGAGAAAATTAGGCACATGGCCGATTTTTAATGTGAGGAGTGAAGGGAGGGGGAAGAGATAATGGGGACCAGCTCCCGAGAGGTGGGAAATGGGAGCTGGTTAATGGTCAGGCATGTGGGGCTGCCCCCACATCTGGTCTTTGCTAGTCATAGCTAATCCTAGCTAGTCATAGCTTGCAGTATCTGCCGGAACAGATGGTATTTATTTGCTCCCCCACCGAACAAATTAGGCACAAGGCCGATTTTTAATGTGACGAGTGAAGGGAGTGGGAAGGGAAAAAGGGGACCAGCTCCCGAGAGGTGGGAAATGGGAGCTGGTTAAAGGTCAGGCATGTGGGGTTGCCCCCACATCTGGTCTTTGCTAGTCATAGCTAGTCATAGCTTGCAGTATCTGCCGGAACAGATGGTATTTATTTGCTCCCCCACCGAGCAAATTAGGCACAAGGCCGATTTTTAATGTGAGGAGTGAAGGGAGGGGGAAGGGAAAAAGGGGACCAGCTCCCGAGAGGTGGGAAATGGGAGCCGGCTAAAGGTCAGGCATGTGGGGCTGCCCCCACATCTGGTCTTTGCTAGTCATAGCTAGTCATAGCTTGCAGCATCTGCCGGAACAGATGGTATTTATTTGCTCCCCCACCGAGCAAATTAGGCACAAGGCCGATTTTTAATGTGAGGAGTGAAGGGAGGGGGAAGGGAAAAAGGGGACCAGCTCCCGACAGGTGGGAAATGGGAGCTGGTTAATGGTCAGGCATGTGGGGCTGCCCCCACATCCGGTCTTTTCTAGTCATAGCCAGTCATAGCCTGCAGTATCTGCCGGAACAGATGGTATTATTTGCTCCCCCACTGAGCAAATTAGGCATAAGGCCGTTTTTAATGTGAGGTAAAAACCAGCTCCCCTAAAAGTAGGCAAAAAGGGGGCACTCTGGTTACCCAAAATAATAATTGTCCCAGTATAGAGGGTTTCCCCTCCATTGACTGGTACAAATTATCTTAAGTGCAGCATCTGCCGGAACAGATGCTACACTTTGTATCTTGACCCAAAGGCCAAATCTATCCAACAAAGATAACGAAGACTTTTACATTTACATAAATAGTAAACAATCATTGGGAAGAATGCTAGCGATTTCAAATATATTTATGCAACAGAAAACTACAAAAGTTGGCAGAAGGGTGCCATCACGTGATTAGTGTAAAAAATTATTTAAAAAAAAAACATTGACGAATCTTGCGTCGTGTACATAGGAAAGATACATAAAAAGAAAAAGAAAACAGAAAAAGACACTATTAATCCCCCCCCACAGAAAAATCCTATTCACAAATCTAGAAATAAGCTCTTGTTATTATCATCGCAGTTACAGAATTTTCGCTGGACATTTTTTTTATACTTCACACAAATCTTTGGTAAAAACGGGCTACCTGTCTACACAGTTAATTGACTGCTGAGGTGGAGCATTTTTCTGCCGCTTTCTGAAAGTTTAGTAGCTGTTGTAACTCACCAACATCCTTTTAATTCTCATGGTAACACACCAAAACCCTTTCATTCTTCGTAAAGGTTTTTTTTACATGGAGTCACCACTTATCAAGGCCCGAGTGCCACTCAGGGATAAGGGTTATTGCGTGTACAGTAATTAACGAGATAGTATTGTAGTAATAATTAGTATTGGGGGGGGTTTGATAGATTGTCTTATTGAAGGGGGCGGTTTGGCAGGAGTTTGTTTATGTTGGACTTGAAGACATCCAAGTTGTAGTCAAGTGGGAACCAGGCAAGCGGCAGAGAGTTCCACTGGCGTGCAGTTCTAAGTAAGAAGCTGTGCTCATGGAATCTACGTTTGGATTTAGGCACAGATAAAGAGTGGGGAAAATTATTGACAGTAGTTTCAGCCAGACGGGTGTTTCTTGTGAAAGATTGGCGAGGGGGGACGAGGGTTTGGAGCTCATAGGAGCACTTGCCATGGAAATAACGATAAAACAAAGACAGGCTCGCAACGTCTCTTCTGTGGGTGAGACGTTGCGGGGAAGAGAAAAGGGCATTCCCCACTAAACCACGAAGTCTAATTTGTACTCTTTCAAGGCAGGATAGGCTGTTTTTAGTAGCCCCTGCCTAGATGATGCAGCAGTACTCCATCCTTGGACGTACTTGGCTTTTATACAGATAGAGAATTGCATCATTAGTGAGATATCTTCTGGAGCGGTAGAAGGATCCCACCATTTTCCCAGCGTCCCTGGCAACAAGTTTCTGAACTTTGCTTTTATAAAACGTTTGCAAGCATTTTTTTTAGTTGACAATCTTTTTATCACCCGTCCACTCTATTACAGATCCATGCATCTGTTTTATCAGAGATTTTCTTGTTATTCTCATCAAACCAATGTTTACGAATTGGAGGGCAAAGAGCATCAATAATAATGAAAAAAAGAAATGCGTGTATTCATGTAATAATTTTTAAATATTAGTAATTAGCTCAACATTATTCATCTGTGTTGCAAGTTCATAGAGATTTTATATTGATACTATATGTGGAAATATGTTCATACGTTTTTGGTACTTGTTGTTTTATAACGCGCCTATGATTTTAAGACAATAATATTTTGCAGTGAGAAAATGAATGTTCGCATAAATAAATTGTAAAATAAACCATTGCATATAAAGTCTTTATGATCAATCAATTTTTTAAACCAAATTTATGAATATGATCTCCATATTCTCAAACTCTATCTCTACCGAAAACTAAAGGCACAGAGCGGCCCTATGAGCCTTAAATCATTGGATTTTTTATGTACCGTTTTTTTTACATGGGATTCACCACTTATTAAGTACATCAAGCCACTCGGGGTCAAGGGCTAGTGCGTGTACTGTAGTTAATGAGATAATATCGTAGTAATCGTTAGTAATGGAGACTTGATAAAGTGTCTTACTTAAGGGGGCGATTTATCAGGAATTTGTTTATGTTAGACCTGAATACATCCAAGTTGTAGTCAGGTGAAACACAGACAAACGGAACAGAGTTCCAGAAGCGTGCACTTCTCAGTAAAGAACTTTGTTCGTGGAATATCCGTTTTGATTTAGGCACAGGTAAAGAATGGGGAAAATTATTGACAGTGGTTTCAGCTAGACGGGTGTTTTTTATGAATCTTTAGTTAAAATAGTTTAAAGGGGTCCAAATTGAAAAAAGAAAAATCGATAAACATTTTGGACATCCATCTTAGTTTATTTTTAACAACGTCATATGCGTGTCATGTTGGTATAGTTGTAACGTTACCAGCTACAGTTTTACTTCCGGTTTCGATTCTAGTTTATGGTACCAAAATACTTATTTTTACTACTGAAATCATTACTTTATTATAATATATACAAACTCCGGACAAATTAATAGTATATTTAAGGGGTTTTATTTTTAGGACGGGGAAAAGCCAGCCCCCCCCCCCTTGCTAGCATTTTTTTAAATTCAATTTATTTGACAGAAAAATAAAACGACTGCGCTTCAACTTCATGTAAGGAAACAATTGTAAAAAAATTGCAGAGAAAAGTATGCAGTAGTCCAGCACTTGACTACATTGACCTTCAATAGTTGCGTTGTTGTTGCATTTATTAATTCATTCGCCTGGTTATTCCAATGTTTAGGGATTATGATTGAGAACGCAATCCTCCTTCAGTACAGTCGACATCTGCAGTGAAAATGTTTCATGTAGTGTCAGCGTAGATCTCTTTCTGGTAAATAATGAATAAAAGGGTCTGACGTATGCCATAATGGCAGTGCAAGACAACATTTAACAATCACATAATAGTCGGCGATAAGGAGAGAAAAGGTTAGGCGTTTTGAGTTAGCTTTCACGGGCAGATCTATTATACTTTGCACCACTCGAGTACCCTGTCTTTGAAGTCTCTATCAAGATGTTTGATATTGCGTAAAATGTATGCAGTATAGACTGGGATACAATATTCTAACAGTGGTCATCCGACGGAGAGATAGACAGGGAGAAATATTTGAGGAGTGAGCTTACAGAAAGAATGTCGTATTGGAAATACAAGGCCCCTTGCTTTGTTAGAAGTCTAACTGCAATGCTATGTTGACTTGAAGGACGAGTCGACCAGAAAGCCAATGTCATTCGGTGCATGTGTCTCCTTGAGCAGAGCAGTTTCACCACTAGCAGTTAGAACCGAGTCAGAAGGAGAACCTACTGCAATATGGCGGCATTTATCGATATTAAGGTCTAAATCCGAATCAACAGACCATTCTCACGCACTGCTTGAGATTGTTACTTTCGCTTTTAAGCGTTTCTAATCTGACACCGTCTGCAAATAGGAACTACGTTCTGACCATTTGTTTCTGCTATATCGATAAGGTACTTGCATTTTGATCGAAAATTCATTGAAATTGTTTATCGACTATCTGCATGTTAGAAGAATGTATTGCGCTTAACCTGTTAGTTGAAAAAAAATGACAGAAAATGCAGCCCATTGCCATTCATTTTCCCCCACCTCCTGATGAAACACAATTCCGTTACATAATTTATGACAAACATCAATGCGATCATTGAAGTTACCCATGAGAATGTTTGTCCCTGTGTGGGACAGAATGTACAATTCTTCGCAGGTCCGAATGTTTTTTTCTATAGAGTTATTTAGTATTGGGGCATTGCAGCTGATGAATTTCGCATGTGTGTCACGGTCAAACGAGTGAATTCAGTGTCATAATCCTATCGGAGATAAATAAGTAATGGTAGTTTTTTTTAACATATCGGGCGAATGGCAAACCCTATTCCTGATTGGCATGCCCCCTGTCACTACCCTCGGTAATAATAATATAAAATGCGTGTCTTGAGAAACAACCAGAAGTAGCGATACCGTCTAATGGCAAAACCGTTTTCGAGGATTTAGAAGGGAAGCCAATTAACGAGAACAAATAGTAAAAAAAAAAAATCAAATATATAACAAATGAATTTTACCAAAAGCAAGACAAGTTACACTTCTACCTATCTGGATTC
This sequence comes from Euprymna scolopes, assembly GCF_053919585.1. Classification (NCBI taxonomy): domain Eukaryota; kingdom Metazoa; phylum Mollusca; class Cephalopoda; order Sepiida; family Sepiolidae; genus Euprymna; species Euprymna scolopes. The sequence goes on along the minus strand of NC_136500.1, from coordinate 135,294,766 downwards.
GATTTGTGTGTAGAATCTAAAGTTTTTTTTCAAATTCAATTCGAAAAAAACAAGTAGCGCCGGATCAAGCTGCCAAAGTGCACACGCAATCAAAACGAAACCAATCTGTCTTTAGAGCGTCAAAAATGGTTCAGATTTCGAAAATAATAAATAAAATTAACAAAATTAGTACCGGGAAGTGTCGCAGTGATAATTATTGGATGGATTTCTATCAGAATTTTGTATATTTTATAATTTTTCAATTCATGTTGACGTTCCAAAAACATTTGTTTTCGTCAGCCGTTACATCTGGACAAGTAAAAAAAATAGTGAAGACATTTTAAGAGATTTTAAAAAAATCCTGAAATTGAATTATGATATTATCAAAAAGTAAATCTTATATATTAATTATATTATTATTATCAAAGATATCGTTAAATCAGTTTCTGCTTCGTCTACCTTTTCTTCTTCCTTTTCTTCTTCTTCTTCTTCTTCTTCTTCTTCTTCTTACTATTATAATTACTATTTTTATGTTGTACTATTATTATTTTTTAACTGTATATTTCAGTGTCCAAATAAATAAGCGGCAGGAAACAGTTGAAAAAATGAGTTTTTTTTTGTTCTGAGAGAAACGAATAAAATAAATCTATCGTTTTGATATGGGGTGTGGGCGCCTTAGAGACAAATAACGTCCAAACCTAAAAGACAATTCTTCTGCTTACAGAGAAAAGGTTTCCATAACTTTCTGTAAGCAGAATGATTATCTATTAGGTTTGGACGTGATTTGTCTCTAAGGCGTTCCCCTCCCCATATTAAAACGATAGATTTATTTTAGTCGTTTATTTCATTTTTTCTTTCTTCCCCCCGATAATTTGATTTAATTGTAGTCGCTCCGCACTTTTAAATTCGTTTTCCTGTAGTAATAAAAGAAAACTAGATTTGCCCTTTGAAAAAGAGGGCTATTATTGTTTTTTTCTCCTTCATTAAATATTTTCCCCCCGTCCTTCTTTTTACTATGGATACAAAAAAACTCAGTCCACCCTTTTTCATAGCTATAATAAAGTTTTGTAACCCCCCAAATTATATATATATATGCATGTATATATATATATATATATATACAAAATAAACATATAAATATATGTATATACGTTTATTAAAAAAAAAAAACTACATTGTGTTTGGTTTTAAATTCTCGTGATATCGATGTTCTTAGTGTCTAATTTGCTCTCGTGGAGAAGCTAATAATGTAATATTGTATTGTGTATTCACTAATATATTAACATCTTCGTCAAGAACATTAGGGTACTCCAACAAAAGGACTTAACAATATATAAAATATTTAAAAAGAACTGTTTGTTATCCACGTCTGTAACTTTTAAAATCCAAAATTATTATTAAAAAAAAATGAGTTTATTTTTTACAAATTAATTTCTTTTCATTTTCTTCGAATCAATTTGCGTTTAATTCATAGGTGGTTTTAATAAATGTTTATCAAAACGTCTTGTATTTTGTATTGTTAGGTAATTATACTCGGTTAAAATGAGAACAGCCAAAACAACGCCTCTGGATAATGTCTTTTATTGTGTTTATAAGTATTGTGTTTTCTAGGCTTGTCATACAGAACATCGATTCCGAGTCCATCGAAAATGTGTCAATTTCATTGTAGATGTTTCATATGGAGTCATCAAATAGTTCTATGCAAACTAGTATTCACATTGTAAGTATTGTTATAAAGATATCAGTGATAACATGATCTTTAATCCTGTCTCTCTAGTTTCTTAGCGGTCTATCAACATGGAATGGGCACAGTCAAACAGATGTTTTTTTTTGTTGCTTTTAGCCAATTATTTGAAAAATAAATCGAGTTTAATAACCCATTTTCCCTATATATATATATATATATATATATATATATATATATATATATATATATATATATATATATAATCATAATAAAAGAGACACAGTTGTTTTCCTCTCTGGACCAAACTACACTAGGTTTGAAGCAGTACACAGCACATGCGCATTTATTATGTCTAGTTTACTACCCACGATTTTATGTTAGTTTAGAACGTCATTATATACACAACTATGAGTGAGATTAAAATATACATTATTTCCGAGGAGCGCCACGATCACAATCCCAAGATCTGCAGAAGAAGTAGATCATATTTTTCTCCCTGCCTATACTGTACTACGACTACTCCCACTAGACGCCGGCGCCGTATCTACATATTCCTACTCTGCTGGGTTTGCGCCGCTCTTACTTGATTAATATTCACAAACACATACAATACCTTTTACACTTTCTTATTTCTAAATAATAGTTTCTCACTTGCCGACATCCGCCACCACCGATTGGATGAGACGCAGACATTCTTCTATTCTGATATTCGCTTCTTCCACTATTAAACGAACTGTTTCATATTTACAAAACATGTCGCCATTTATTTATTATCTATTAGCTTATATTTATCCTTTCCTAAATTATTTACATTACCTTTGCATTACTGGACTTTTCCTATATTAGAGAAAATATTTTCGCGTGTATTTATTTAACCATAGATATACGCGATTAAACGTAAACAAATCTCTATATTCCTATACTCACTCCTGTCATTACTGACTCCCTCCTATCGCTCTCACTCTTTCCCACTCTCTCCTTATTCGTTCATCAATTGCCCTCTGCTAACTGATTTAGTTAGCCAAGTTGCCTGGCTGTTAGCTCTCTTCGACTCCTCCTTATTCTATTCACCCCTACTCCTTAAGATAGAGAGGAGGAAAGACAGATAGATACACATATTTGTGCGTACATTACTTCATAACACGATCTCGATTTTAATATTAATTCAGTACTGAATACGTATGTATAATAAAGACATGTATATATATATATATATATATATATATATATATATATATATATATATATATATAAGAGAGATAGAGAGAGATAGAGAGAGAGAGAAATAGATAGAGAGACAGACAGAGAGAGGCAGACAGAGCGACATAGAGATAGAGTATAATAGTCAACTAATTCCAGTGGTACGCACGTATTTAAAACGTTAATTCCAAAACGAAAATATTCTAAGTTATCGGTGGCCCAGTTGTTAAATCTGTCAACTAATTTTTTACACCGACTTTTTATCTAAGCGTTACACGTTCGAGCCTGCATTTTCTTATGTTTTTGCAAGTAATAGCCGCTATTTAAATTTTTGTTACAGGGTTGCTTCAATTCCTTTTCTTTTTTCGTAGGACACGCACAGGTAATAACTATTATTATTTGGCTTCGTTTTTATTTTGTGCGTATTTAAGCACTGTCAAACGAAGAATTGAGCGCAAAATCTGTTTACGCCAGACTTGTTTTAACTATATGAAATATAAAGCAGCTAAAGTGATTAATGATTTATAAACCCTCTTTTATCTTCTTAAAACTGCAATTAATAATGTAACACTTTAAGATTTACACCGTTTAAGGATTAATACTATTATAAACATTTGTACATTAAAAGTGAAATACGGTTTTATTTAATATGTACGACTGTTCATTTGGTTAATTATCGGTTTCCATAATTATTGGATAAAAACGCTAACTATATGTGGTACTGATCTACAAAATGTTAATTTTTGCACACTAATATTTTTAATCGATTTTAATCTCGCGAGAAAATAGCTGGCAAGTGTCATGTTTATATTATAACTTTATATATATATATAAATTAAACACCGTTAACATTTGGAATTACTGAAACTTTTAGTAAGTTTCTTGTTCTTGAAAATTCAATTAGCAAAAACGGTTTTAATAACAATAATAATATTAACTTAATATATATTTTTAATTGCAACTTCAAGATAAGTTTTTCTTCAATAGGTAAATTTAAACTTTTGAAGAATACAATTTTTTTCGTATTGACACTTTTATGTTCCATAATAAATAGAAATTTCGATCACTTTAAATATATTTTGTTAAAATTTTGAACAATACGAAGAAGTACATGCACTAAAAAATATTTCCCTTCATATATTTTACGGAACCTGCATTTCATACGTAATTTCATTCTAAAATAGATAAGTATCGATAATTGTACGAAAATCTGACCATTACTTGATTTTTGCTAGATTTATTAAACACGGGTATGTTTTCACCTCCGGAATGCTTACTACATGGGAACGTTATTTTAAAGCATCAATTACGGAACACGATTTTCGTCTCGCAATTACATTATTTTCGTACGTGCATATTTTTTATAAATTATTAATTGGTTATTTTGCCCTTCTTATTTTAAATGGTACATAAGTTATTTTGATAATATACAATTATAATAAAGTTACATCGTGCTACATAATTGTGTGATTAATTTTGGAGGTTCCCACGTCTATAACTAAGATTTATTTTTTTTTTGTTATAACGCGCATTAGGTAACTAAGTTGAACATTTTCGTATCATTTCCACCAATTTATATTCTTACAGGTAATATATTATTACAAATGTCTACGAAAGAAAATTACTTAAACACTTATATGAAATTTCTGTTTCACAGTTTTACTCTTTAATATTCTAAGAAAAAAATTATTTTTATATTGTTTTTTTTTTCATAACCGTTTATATGTTTACATCGTCTCGTACAGGAGAGTACATTAATTTAGTTCCTTTTAAATGATGAATCGTTCGAGAATATTTCGCCACCGAATTCTAGTATCGCTAACAAAACTACCATACCCTGAACCATAACCTACCAACCAGAGTAGTATGCACGGGCCCAGCGACACTACAACCACCGAATTTTTCTGTTCAGTCACTTTCCGACCACCCACCTCCCGATCACAAAATGTGGTGTGTATTCCGAAATCTGTTCTATCATAAGGAGGTTGGGGTTAGGAACAACAACAACAACAACAACAACAACAACAACAACAACAACAACAACAACAACAACAACAACAGCAACAACAACAACAACAACAGCTGTACTTTAATTTTTTTCGCAGTGGGGGACAGGCTACAACCGGGCAACACCGCTTAACAGATCCTGCTAGTGCATAATATTTATCGTTTTTACAAAAGCATTCGATAGTATCAAATTAGATAATTTTGGTCAATTTTAGATAAAACCGCTCTCAACAAAAACTACATTAATCTTCTAAAATGACCTTACGACAGATCACAGGCTTGTATAAAAACTGATCCTGGTTTTAATCGCCCCGTAAACATAAAAATAGCATCAAGCACGGATATATACTTTCAGCAATCCTGCTCTATGTTGCACTAGCTTCTGTTATGCTTAAGAAAGACGAGATTTGACAAAGCTGTTTTCATATATAGGTGGTCAAATCCTCTCCAACCGTCCTTACTCTGATGATATCGCCCTTGTTAATGAATGCACGTGTAAACTCCAATTTTTTTTTGTATTAGCAAAGAATACAAAAATAAAAATGAATAAACATATTGATTAAAAATAAACCCAGAGAAAACAGAATGTGTGTCTACAGCTAAATCACAGTTTTACTTAAACAAGACTGTCCACAGTAAACCCATCAAGCAGTTTACCCCATTAATTTATTATAGTGCTAAATTGACTTTCTCCAGTGATCACGAGACGACATTAAAACACAGATTGATCTGGGTTTGATGGCTTTCCAAAAATACAGCACTATTCTAAAATCAAAAAGGCTGCCGATCATTGTTGAAATCCCCATCTGGCATCAATTGTGATGGATGGCTCTCGTCTGGGTGAGGCCCCGTGTTTTGACAAGCTTCTGGGTTTTGACCTTTACTCCTGATCTGAAATGGAACACGTACATCAAGTCTGTTGCCAAGGTCGCTGGAAAGATGGTGGGATCCTTCTACCGCTCCAGAAGATATCTCACTACGGATGCAATTCTCTATCTATATAAAAGCCAAGTACGCCCAAGGATGGAATACTGTTGCCATATCTGGGCAGGAGCTGCTAAAGACAGCCTATCCTGCCTTGACAGAGTACAAAATAGACTTCGTGGCTTAGTGGGGGATGCCCTTTTCTCTACCCTGCAACCTCTCTCCCACAGAAGAGACGTTGCGAGCCTATCCTTGTTTTATCGTTATTTCCATGGCAGATGCTCGTCTGAACTCCAATCTCTGGCCCCCCCCTCGCCAATCTTTCACGAAAAACACCCGTCTAGCTGAATCCACTGTGAAAAATTTCCCCCACTCTGTATCTGTGTCTAAATCAAAACGCAGATTCCATGAACAAAGCTTCTTTCTTAGAACTGCACGCCTGTGGAACTCTGTTCCGTCTGCCTGCTTCCCTCCGGACTACAACTTGGATGTCTTCAAGTCCAATGTTTACAAATTCCTAATGAACCGCCCCCTTAAGTAAACATTTCAGCAAATCTTCTCACTAACCTAATGTACTTGCAATAACCCTTATCCCTGAGTGGCTTCGGGGCCTTGATAAGTGGTGATCACTGTGTAAAAAAAAAAAAGTTTATTTAATTTATGTCCTCCCAACAGTTTTATATAATCTCGGGCTAAACAACTTGCCAATCGTATTGAAGCGTTTCAAAATCACGTAATGCGTTTTATTACGCGACATCGCCCGATTGAAAAAAAAGCCACCCTCCTACTTCCCTATACCCTCTATTCTATAAAATCAAAAATAAAAATCTTAAAGTGTTGACCATGTTAAACGATCTACCACTGCCCTGTCAAACTTATGCTTTGTAGGTATGTTAGAAGCTAAAAGAGGCAGAAGAAAGCCGAAGAGAATTTGGAGAGAAAGTATTGTTGATTGAATATTTCTCAATAGTTTAGCGTCCATCAACCAACTTGCCATGGATCAGAGGAATGGTAAAATAAACAAAACAAACAAAAAAAACAAAAAAAACCCTGAATTCGTAATCGACACCAAGCAGAAGATGCGAATCATGCTGAATAAAGATATCAAGTAATATATTGATGTAAGTTTCTATATTATTCATATTTATATACAGTAGAACCCCGGGTACAGCATTAAATATTAGGAACAAAATACAGTACAGTATAAAATACACATGTATATAATCAAATTACAGTATAAATAATATTGTAAAGCGGGATAAACACCGTAGCCAAGGATCAGAAAAACATCGTATTCCACATCATAACCTGAATAAACCCATCCTGGGGCCACTGTATCCTTAAGCTCTACTTTACATTGAACTTTAAACATATACATAAGCGAATACGATTTCAGTACTGGTTTTATTATCCATTTGCTCTGTTTGAAGGTTATGTAGAAGTTTCGATGTAGACATTGAATTATATCTATAGATGAGATACGGCGTTAGAAATTAATGGTTTTTGTAGTGTCTGCACAAATAATTAACAAGAATACGAAAGTAAAGGTACACAATAATATATTAGGAAGAAAATTATATACATATTTACATGCCTTCAGATATACTTCAGTTAGAGATATTCCGGCAGGTGGCGTGTTGCATGTCTTACTAGAGGCAGCATAAGCGTCTTGTCTATTTTACGATCGTTGCCGGACTCTCCCGGTATTGGTGATTGATACCTTTATATATCTCACTCACCCGCCTATCTTAATTAGTAGGCATCTCTACAACACTTTTATTAATGAATATTTCAGCATTGTAATATAGGATATGAGAATACGATTGGCTTAATTTATTTCAACGGTTCGGTAGAAACAGCCGGGTTTGTAATCTCCGATTTTTTTTTGTTTGGATTTTGTAATTAGCAATTTATATGGCACTATGTGGTGCTAGTGGTGATGCGTCTGCGAACTTGCGTTATAAAAAAAGTAGGCACTTTTTTTTAAGGCAATTGCGTGTATTTTTGTGTTGTGTCATAATGATTTCCTTTGTGTCGATTGAGTACTGAAAAAAGATTTGTTTCGTCGGATTTTTTATGAATGTATTTAATGACGACGAAGTTCGTTAGCTGCTATTTTTCAAAGATGATCGGATTGTTGTATTTAATCCTATTGAAACTTTATTGTTTTTGCTTTAAAAAAAGATCACTAATTCCGTTGTATGCTGTGATTGTATCTTCTTTGTCTGATAATATTGACGGAAAATCTTTATCCCGTCTGTTGAAACAACTTGTAATGATTTAAGTTAATACACTCGAGGTTGAAATAATATATATATATATATATATATATATAGATATATGTATATATATATATATATATATATATATATATATATATATATATATATATATATAAATTGGATTATTATGGACCATCTTCTTCCAATTACGGTTTTTTTTATTTTACTTGTGCAAATAATATTCAATCAACTTTCTTGAAGTTACGTACTTGTATTTTACCGGCACTGGATTATTTATCTTCCACCAGACTATCCATTCATGTGTAATCACCTTTGTCTTCACCATATTCCCTCTGCTTCACTTTTTCTTGTTTTCAAGTAAGATCTTTTATCTTCTCGTTGCTTCATCAAATACTTTTGCAAGCAAAATCCGATACCGCATTTTGCTAATTCCTACCCTCTGATGAGACGGAAAATATTTCTTCGAAACTCCGCAGGTTAAGCACTATCCACTTATCTAGGGTTTCCTTTTCAGATTAAATATGTTTTTAACTCATTTAAAAGTGGTTTTTGACATGTTTTATTAACTGTTTGCTCGTGTGTGTGTGTATATATATATATATATATATATATATATATATATATATGTGTGTGTGTGTGTGTGTGTGTGTGTGTCGCTAATAAATATTCAAGAGGCAACAGCTTATTTATTCAAAATTCAAATTATTTTATTTCTGGTGTCGTGTATCTTACACGTGTTTCGATGACTAGTAGACATTGAACAAACAACTAATAAGAGACCCATGTAAATCCCTAAAAATACATTTTTCGATGTACATGCTTATAGCCTGGGTGCCTGGCGTTGCCCGGTGTTTGTAGGTGTGTGTTCAGCAAAAAAAAAATAAAAAAATGAATCAAAGTGGTAGAAGGCAGGAAGGCTCGAACCCGTAACGAGAAGGAGGAACAGTACGCAAAAAAAAGTCCATCGCTAAACAGTAAGTGACGAAGGTTTAAATTAATGCTACTCAATCGAAAAGAAAAGATGGCTTTCGAAAATATCGGCGAAAAAAGCGACTCCTCCTTGGAGAAATGTGTTTAGTTATGGGTGAAGGAATTAATGTTTTTAGCCAATTTTTCGATATTTGTCGTCCAAACGGTCAGGCTCCAAACCGATAGCGATCCCGTGAAAATCCATCGCCTTTGTCGAAAATTTTATGCAGACATACATGCATACATACATACATACATACATACATGCATACAATTAAACAGGCAGGTGAGATTTATATTATAGAGTGGATTTGAAATCCATTTCTATAGAGTTGAATTGATTTCCGCAATTTTGAGAGAACTGTATTGAATACATGCATTAAAAGTATAGATTTTTACGATCGAACTTTATATATATATATATATATATATATATATATATATATATATATATATATATGTATGTGTGTGTGTGTATATATGTGTGTGTTTGTGTGTATGTGTGTAAGTGTGTGTTATATGTTTAGACAAACAGGTGCGTTCTGTTTATGATAGTTTGTGTCTGCCTCGTGTGCACTGGATTTGACGCTGTGGTAGTTTGTGGACACTCATCCAGCGAATCGCAGCTTTTATCCAGCTGCGTATTGCGCCATATTAACACTTGCACAGTCACGTGAACAGCCATTTATCTTTCAACATTCAACTTTAAATTCTTTTTCTTCTTCATCTTTGCCTGTCTCTTACAGAAATTCCAGTTCTACAATGTTGATAGTTTTTTTTTCTATTTTAAGTGAGTATCTTTATATCATATACTGGTTCTGCTCGCAAAATGTTTATTAGAGAAACATCTTGTTCTCCAATAATAAATGCAATTCATTGATGGTTCCTTACTGTTTGAGGGGTTTCTCTGCCATTATATAAAAATCACTTTGTATGTGTGTATGTAATTCCTTCCTTATACGTTCCGAAACGGTTGAGCTTATCTTTTGCAAATTTCACACAAGGGTAATTTATATGTCTTGCAGTGTACTTATATATATATATATATATATATATATATATATATATATATATATATATATATATATTACATAAGTTAATCTGATAAGTATCGAGAATCGAAAAAATACATCTTAAAAATAGGTTTTCTATTTTATAGACAAAAAGAAAACGGTTTTAAAGGGGAATATTTTACGTTAAACTGGCCAAAGAAGATAATAACATCTTAGCAAATCATTTCTTCTGAAGAAAAAAAAAATTATTATAATCTTGGTATATAACTTAGTGGTAGAATATTCGACTACATATCGATTAATACCCTGACCAAGTGTGCACCTCACCATCATATTTTTTCGATATATATGCTACTAGCCTGGATGTCCGGCGTTGCTCGGTGTTTGAAGGTGTGTGTTCAGTAAATAAGGTAGGTTGTTTTGTTTTACGGCATATCACCCCTTTTCAGGTTATTTAATGCCGAATCTGGTGATTTTGAAGAACGATTTTTTAATGTAGTATATTTGTTTTTTTAAGTCGTATTCTATTTAACCCATAGTTGGGACCCTAACAGGTACTACCACTCCGGGTCAGAGTGGACCTGGGATATCAATGGCAATTAAAGGGTGGCTCCACACTCGCTAAGGCCTACAAGCTGGGGCCTCACCATCGGATATAGTTTAAGGTCATATCCAGGACCGTTCAGTAAATAAATAAATAAAAGTGGTAGTAGGCAGGAAGGCTCGAACCCGTACCGCGAAGAAGGAACAGAACGTGACCCCCCCCAAAAAAAAACGTAACGTCTTTCCGTTACGTCCATCTCTAAACTGTAAGTGGCGAAGGGTTACATTAAGGCTACCCAATGGAAAATAAGGGATGCCTTTCAAAAATATCGGCGAAAAAAGCGACCCGTCCTTCTAGAAAAGTGCTTGGTTATGGGCGAAGGAATTAATGTTTTTAGCCAGTTTTGCGATATTTGTCGCCCAAATGAACAAACTTAAAAACTCATCTGATAAGTCTCGAAAATCGAAAAACCCCATCTTAAAAATAGGTTTTCTATTTTATTGATAAAAAGAAAAGTTTTAAAGGAGAATATGTTACGTTACACCGGCCAAAGAAGATAATAAAATCGTAGCAAATCATTTCTTCCGAAGAAAACAAATTTATTATAACCTTGGTATATAACTTAGTGGTAGAGTATTCGACAACAGATTGAATAATACCCTGATCAAGCCTAAATGTGTACCTCACCATTATATTTATTTTTTTCTTATTAATGAGTTTAAGTAACGATAGAAGAAGAGTACCATTTAAAATCGCCGAAAATCATTTCTTCCTTTCCATATTTTAAAACTAAACATTAATCAGAAGTAACTTTTCAGGGCATTCATCATCACGCCTAAATATCAGCTGATGTGATATTGTAAACAAAGACAGACGGAATTTGATGGACGATATTAACATTATTATTGTTTTTTTTTTCTAATTATTCCTTGTAATATATAATAATCAATAGAGGATTAATTTTTCAATAATTCATGCACAGACTGCATAAAATAACATGTTTAAGCGTATTGTATTGTACATTTTAGATTTCTTACACCACTAATTAATTGTTACTTCTCATCGAATAAGGGACTACATCAAGAAAGTCGAATTTATTTGTACCGGAGAAACTAGCTTCCATATTTAAATTCGAAGAAAGATTTTATATTTGTCGAACTTTTTTTTTATTATTACATTTTCATCCCAAACGAGGCACATTACCACTTTGATGTAGGGGGCTACTACAGGGGCATAATACACTGGGGTACTATGAGGGAAGTTGGGCAGCAAGATGTCGGTTCACGTTACACTTGAACTTCTGCATGTCAGTACAGTTGGGGAAGTAGGAACTCGGAAGGGAATTTCAAAGTCTAGCGGTTCTGAGGAAGAAACTACTGGAGTAGAAGGTTCTCTTACATCTTGGGATCTCTACTGTGAAGGGGTGAGATCTAGCTGCTTGTCGGGTTTGTCGGAAGTATTTGCGTCGAGGGGATACAAGTGTCTGCAGTTCGTCGGAGCATTCACCGTTAAAATACTTGTAGAACAGGCAGAAGGATGCCACATTTCGTCGATGGGACAAAGGCTTAAGCTTAGATGAGAGTTCAGGACCTATCAGATTGGCGACTCTCTTTTGAACCTTGTCTAGGAGCAAGAGACTAGTAGCAGATGCACCGGCCCAAATTATGATGACAATACTCCATACATGAGCGAATGGTGGCCTTACACCTCGGAAAACCATAATACTCGAAACGCTTAATGTAATAATACACTTTAATAGAACATTGCTTATTTGCACATGTTCTCGTTAGATCACCAGAGTAAAGCAACGGATAGAATAATCATTACTAGATGGGTGACTATTAAGATATACCGACCGTTGTTTGCAGGAAATACTCGAGGCATCTATACAAAGAAATGTAAAAACAATTCAGCTGTCTCTTCTGACCGAGACATTGGGGACGGCTTGTGAATTCGATAATGTTCTAACAATTTATCGGAGAAAGCCGGTTCAACTTGTCTAGCCTGAATGGCGTGTCTTTATACTTATCTATACTCCTATAAATATTGCTTTTTTTCATATAAAACCCGTTTTTTCCCTATTTATTTAAAAAAAAAGGGAACATTGTTATATATGAGTCGTAGAATTCTATTCATCTGCAAAGATTTAGTTAATTTGCATATTCGTTTATACATCCATTTTAATTAATTTCCTATTAGTTTTTTTTCGGTGTTCTTATGAGATGATAATTTTCCGTTAAGTATAACGTGTAATTATATTCATACAGATATTCTACATGATTTATACTTGCGTAATATTTGCGTACTTGCGTAATATTTGCGTAAAAAAGGTTATAGTAAACACAAACCTCTTTATATAGAATTTATATTTGGAATTTAGCCGTAGAAAATCGGTGCAAATGTGTGAAAATATTTCAAAAAAATGAATTTACCAGGTGATGGTCGAACGATGGAATTACGATTATGCATGTGTAACGTAATAGTTCTTGGTTCATATTTTAATTTTTAGCCTTGCAGCAAACGTGTCTTCACAGGTCAGGCATTAACACCAAAGGAAAAAGTAAATCGTAATGTAAACATTTTGGTTTCAATTCTCGGTGCTGGCGCATTATTTACTTTTTTTTTCACTTTTTAAATTATTACTATATGTTCGGTACAATATAATATAATCATAAATACGAAATCTGCATTAGTTAAAATATCATATTCAAGCATATTTGTCGGCCGGGCAATACCGGGCGCCCGGCTAGTATATATATATATATATATATATATATGTATATATATATATATATATATATTGCATTTTGTGTACAGAAAGTTGTTAGATGAGACAAGTCATTGGTACCGTCGGTTTCAAGCCCGATAATTAGGACCATTTTAGATATACATAGCAAGCTATTTTCAAGCAATACTCATATCTTATATATATACTTATGTGTGTGTATTAATATATATATACATGCATATATATATATATGTATATATATATGTATATATTGTTCATTTTAATTTGTGCTGTGGTTTAGCGTCGGTTCACCTCAATTTACATCTCGTTTTGATGGTTTTCCTTGACAAATATGATATTTTTTGAAGGAAAAGAATAACAGATGATATCTTGGCGAAAAAAAAAAAATTGGTAAATTGTCGACATTTAAACTACTTCGCTTCTGAAAGCTTTTGACAATTGAATCCGGGTCGAAAATGTCGCCATTTTTACTGATCGGCACCTCAGTATTTGACATAGACCTAGCGCATGTTGAATTAGCGATTTCTTTCCAAAAAAGCCTGGAGTCCAGTTCCATCTGCGCAATAAACTCGCCTTGTGTACTGCAAGCTGCAGGTTTAGGTATTTTTCACCTACATCCAGCTGTCGTAGTCGTCAGTTTGTGGAACGAATTAATTTGCGTTAATTTAAATAAAAACATACGTTTGTGGATATCCGGAATTTTGGCACATGTTTAAATGCAGTCATTGCACGTATAACTTTCTTGCAGATACATCTATATCCAGCGCTTAAAAATAGTGAACTAAACCTCAACATTGAGTGCTGAATTGAGTCTTAATTCTACTCTTAAAATATAAGACGCCATGACGTAACATTTACTAGGAAACACTCACATACAACATATGGCTGGAACTTGGATATTATGACGCATCGTTTTGATTAGCGCGTTTTGTCGTGTACTTTGTACAATTAGTCCGACGAAAAAGAACACGAATTGTTATATAAAATGTTTGACAGTCATTATTTACTTATTTTTATGGCTTTAAAAAAGAGGTTTTTGTAGTCAGCACTTGGAGTAATTTAATCGTCGCCCGGGCATTTTTTTCAAAATCGCAAGTTTAGCGTCAGATCTAAACTTTGTTGCACCATTTATAGCGAATATCAGCGAATATCATTTAAGGAAGAGTAAGGAAGTCTATTCTAATCACTCCTACTGTAAAAGAGTACATATAAACGCATATGAAAATATCAGCATCAACCAAATAATGGATGGCAATAGATTGTATTAGCGGCAGGAGCAGTGTTTGAACGCGTATGCAAATTCTTAATTTTTTTCGGGCGTTCGTCTGAAGAAAAATAAACAAAGGACACCGCGTGGTCGGAGAGAAAAAAACGGTAATAAACGACTTGTGTTAAAACAGAAAGAACGCCGACCCAGATTTTATTTATTAATTTTTCATTGTTTGTTTGCCCCTGCACATTACACTACAAGACATTACTTTCGCACTTACATCATAATTCGTAAGTTCACATCTCGCAAATTTCAATATATGCAAAGAGCACTGAGCTGAAACTTTATCTCCTAATTCTTAAAACTCTGCCTGAATCATGATGAACCATATAATTCTCTTATAAATATTTCAATGATTTCTAGCAACGCATAGTTTCCAGTTCTCATAAAACATACATACTGCATAAAGACAGTTAGCGATTGCAATATATCGTTTTAAATGCATAAAATTTTACTATAATGAATGTAAAAAATACTAGCTGACGTGGGCCGGTTTTACACAGGCGTAAAATACATTAAATATAATATTTTATCTTTTCCAGATTCAGTATAGATCATAATAGATTCGTGATTTCAAAAGCGAAAAACAACAAGAAAAAATGTATCTAAGTGCAATCAGCCTGAATTGAAACTGTACCAACTTGACACGTATATAAAGTAACTAAAAATAAAAAAATTAAAAATAAACTAAGATGAATGTATAAAATGTCAACCGATTTTGTTTTCAATTTTACCCATTTTTAACTCATTAAAACAATTTACTCGGATAAAGACCCCCAAAATGACGGTTCATAAAATATCCAATCATTTGAAATTCCTAGCGCCACCATGAGACTTTTAGTTTCGAAATAGATATAGATTGAAAATATGGAGACAGACAGACAAACCGACCGACAACATGTAGCCTTTTATATTTTAGATTAATTTTTTCTTATAAGTCTATGAAACAACAACATATGTAAATTTATTTCCATCTTTGTTATACTTTAATAATAGAAGAGTTTAGATATGATCATATAGACACCATCCTATCTGGACTTGCGGATGCCTTGGGAAAGGAAAAGGTTAAGGGAGTAGACCCCGACAAAAAATCCAATCTGGAGTTCCGACAGGCGGATGGTGAAGCTCTGCAACATTTTATCGGCAACTCCTGCAGCCGTGCTAGCACCGACTAATTGCTTGTATTTCTATTGGAGTCTGTCTGCAATGCCGAGAATTGAACCATGATAAATAGGCAAACCAAGGGTCTCTTATTAGCTGCCCAGACCTGCACCTAGTTAGCCATTGCAGACACTGTAATAAACCAAAACAGATACAGAATGCCATTGTCTCAAGAGCCAGAAGGTTTCCATAACAACTGCACTATTCTGTTCTGTTTGTATCACAATGTTACGGTAACCAAAAATATATGGCGCATGTGTAATTTTAATAGATAAACGATATTAAATTAAATGTCAAAAGTGTATTGGTTTATGTATCATGTTCGTGCGGAACCTGCAAAGTTCATTCCAACACATTACAATTCCTGGGAAGCGGTCTTGGGAAACGTTTGTCACGAGAAACGAAATTTATTTTATGTGTCAGTTGGGGGGCCTAGACCAATGCATTCAACTCCGAAGCGAACATGCCTTCTTTAAGCTACTGGTTGGAAAAAAATGAGGTAATTCTAAATTTACGTCCTTATAATCTACAGACTTGAATATGGAATGGTGTGTAGGAGATCTAAGAGAAAGCGAGAGGGGAAAGAGATAGAAAGAAAGAGAGAGAAAGAGAGAGAGAAAGAGAGAGAGACAGAGAGCACGTTTGAGATAGGGATGAAGCGTAATACACATTGTGTACATGATATTTAAGAATGAAAATATCTTCTATCAATATAAAAGCGAAAATGTATGTATGTATGTGTGTGTGTTCGCTCTTTCTGTGTGTCTACAAAAGGCTTCTTTCAGAGAAGCGGTCGCTCGATTCACAACTTTTTAAAACTTCTTATATCACATACAAATCGTAATATCTCACACTTAACAACGAAGCTCGCCTGTCTATTTAATTTGCTCGATTTCGGGAACATAAATATTCAATCTTTATGCTCGACACATGTGGCTTAGTGTTTTTCCTATAACATTTTCGGGGGGGGGGGCGTTCAGCAGTAAATACTATTCCGCAGTCAAACCTGACCGCATTAACTCATTAAAACGAGCACCTGCTAAATCCAACTAATTAAGTAAATTCAAACGTGCTTCCGTTAGCATTTCGCGGTGGGGCAATGGTTAACGTTGCACGTTTTTTTTTACGCTTTAATTTACAACTTTGCCTCAACGGTTCGGGTTCGATCCTCATACTTACTTTTTTTAACCCCCCCCCTCCAAACACCCGGGCAACGCCGGGTACTTCTCGCTAGTACATATATAAAAGGCAAATTTGTATTACTTCAACTTTTTTTTACAAGGAAGTCACCGCTTATCAAGGCCATGAGGCCACTCGGGGATAAGGGTTATTGCGTGTACAGTAATCAATGGGATAATATCGTAGTAGTCGCTAGAAATGGAGATCGGATAAAGTGTCTTACTTAAGGGGGCGGTTCAAGAGGAATTTGTTTATGTTGGACTTGAAGAACTCCAAGTTGTAGTCAGGTGGACAAACGGAAGAGATCTCCACAGGCGTGCACTTCTAAGAAAGAACTTTCGATTAATTTACATACGGCGTTTTGTTACTCTATTCAAAATATTATTCCTCTTTTGATCGAATTGTGATGCCCATCTCTTATAATAATTATTGTGCATTTACATATTGTAGAATTTTCACACGCAAAATAATGGTATCTCTTGTGGAGACGCCCACTAATTAGCATACGTGGGTGAACAAGATATAGATAAAGATATCAAGTCAGCAAGACCGAGGAGCTGTGTTCGAAAGCCGGATAGGCAAGACGCATGTGCCGGTTGCACCATGAAAGAGTTTAACACCCCCTCTGCCGGACAATCTTCCAACAGCAGTACAACTGCACCTTTGTAAATATGTATTATATTTTCGTCTTAATATATTTGTTTTACCTTTACTTTCTGCGCTCGTGTTGTTATTGATACAGACACAACAGTATCCTTAAAACAATTTTTTTTGTTTTACTAAGAAGTCCAAACTTACTAACGCCCCCCCCCAAAAAAAAAAAACACATGGGAAAAATAGATGATTGACTTGCGAATCATAGTGGAGTTTAAAATAACGGGTTGATGAAAATAATATACCTTTCATACAATGGAGTAACTACTTATAAAGTCCTAAAGGCCACTCGAGGATAAAAGTAAAAAAAAATGAAGCGTTATTATGTATTAATCGTCATTGGTGTAGAATTTGGATAATTTAAGGGAATTGTTTACATTGACCTTGATGTCTAACATAATCGGCGGGGAAGATTGTGTCCCACAGCACAGAAGATTTAGGAAAGAAGCTTGTTTGAATGTTTTGTTTAAAGTGTGAGTTTATATGGGATTTGCAGGAATCTGGTCCTTTATTAATGCAATTTATAACTGTGCCATCTGTAGATAGGTTTCAGGTTAAAATAACATAATTCAAATATGATAGAAAAAAAAATCAAATCAATGTAAAAAGCGTGAATATTTCTTGTTGATGACGTAAAAAAATTACAATAGCATGCC
Source organism: Euprymna scolopes (assembly GCF_053919585.1). NCBI lineage: Eukaryota > Metazoa > Mollusca > Cephalopoda > Sepiida > Sepiolidae > Euprymna > Euprymna scolopes. Next base: position 135,276,531 of record NC_136500.1, on the reverse strand, counting down.
CAATAAAATAATACCATTGCCGACATCGGGTCACGAGATTTAACCTTTGAGATCGCATCCGATTACGTCAAATAAATTCATTTAACACATCAAAAAGAGATCAGAAAGCTAGATGATGCAGTTTCGGTAAAAAATATAAAAGGTTGGTGTGCACCAAATTCTCAGGTTTGAAAAGTTGTTATTTATTTGAAAAAAACTAAAAAAAAATAATACGCTCAGATTTGAAAATCTTTTATTTATTGGAATAAAATTAACACAATAATACGCTCAGGTTTGGAAACTTTTTATTTATTTGAAAAAAAAATTAATGAAATAAAACACTCAGGTTTGGAAACCTTTTATTTATTTGGAAAAAAATAACAAAATAATACGCTCAGGTTTTGAAAGTTTTTATTTGTTTGAAAAAAAAAATTAACAAAATAATACACTCAGGTGTGGAAACTTTTTATTTATTTGAAAAAAAAACAAAATAATACGCTCAGAGTTGGAAACTTTGTATTTATTTGGAAAAAAAAATAACAAAATAATACGCTCAGGTTTAGAAACTTTTTATTTATTTGGAAAAAAATATTAACAAAATAATACGTTCAGGTTTGGAAACCTTTATTTATTTGAAAAAAAATAACAAACTAATACACTCAGGTTTGGAAACTTGTTATTTATTTGAAAAAGAAATTAACAAAATAATACGCTCAGATTTGGAAACTTTTATTTATTTGAATAAAATTAACAAAATAATACGCTCAGGTTTGGAAACTTTTATTTATTTGAATAAAATTAACAAAATAATACGCTCAGGTTTGGAAAGTTTTTATTTATTTGAAATAAAATTAACAAAATAATACGCTCAGATTTGGAAATTTATTGGAATAAAATAAACAAAATAATACGCTCAGATTTGGAAACCTTTTATTTATTTGGAAAAAAATAACAAAATAATACGCTCAGATTTGGAAATTTATTGGAATAAAATAAACAAAATAATACGCTCAGATTTGGAAACCTTTTATTTATTGGAATAAAATTAACAAAATAATACGATCAGGTTTGGAAACTTTTTATTTATTTGAAATAAAGTTAACAAAATAATACGCTCAGATTTGGAAACCTTTTATTTATTGGAATAAAAATAAAACAAAATAATACGCTCAGATTTGTAAAACTTTTATTTATTTGAAATAAAATTAACACAATAATACGCTCAGGTTTGGAAACCTTTTATTTATTTGGAAAAAAATAACAAAATAATACGCTCAGGTTTGAAAAGTTTTTATTTATTTGAAAAAAAAAATTAACAAAATAATACACTCAGGTTTGGAAACTTTTTATTTATTTGAAAAAAAATAACAAAATAATACGCTCAGGTTTGGAAAATTTGTATTTATTTGGAAAAAAAGTAACAAAATAATACGCTCAGGTTTAGAAACTTTTTATTTATTTGGAAAAAAAATATTTACAAAATAATACGTTCAGGTTTGGAAACCTTTATTTATTTGAAAAAAAAAAACCCACAAACTAATACACTCAGGTTTGGAAACTTTTTATTTATTTGAAAAATAAATTAACAAAACAATACGCTCAGGTTTGGAAACTTTTATTTATTGGAATAAAATTAAAAAATAATACGCTCAGATTTGGAAACCTTTTATTTATTGAAATAAAATTAACAAAATAATACGCTCAGGTTTGGAAACTTTTATTTATTTGAATAAAATTAACAAAATAATACGCTCAGGTTTGGAAACTTTTTATTTATTTGAAATAAAATTAACAAAATAATACGCTCAGATTTGGAAACCTTTTATTTATTGGAATAAAAGTAACAAATAATACGCTCAGGTTTGGTAATTTATTGGAATAAAATTAACAAAATAATACGCTCAGATTTGGAAACCTTTTATTTATTGGAATAAAATTAACAAAATAATACGCTCAGATTTGTAAAACCTTTATTTATTTGAAATAAAAATAACAAAATAATACGCTCAGGTTTGGAAACCTTTTATTCATTTGAAAAAAAATTAATGAAATAAAACACTCAGGTTTAGAAACTTTTTATTTATTTGGAAAAAAATAACAACATAATATGCTCAGGTTTGGAAACCTTTTTTTTATTTGAAAAAAAAATAACAAAATAATACGCTCAGGTTTAGAAACTTTTTATTTATTTTGAAAAAGAATTAACAAAATAATACGTTCAGGTTTGGAAACCTTTATTTATTTGGAAAAAAAAAACAAAATTATACACTCAGGTTTGGAAACTTTTTATTTATTTGAAAAATAAATTAACAAAATAATACACTCAGGTTTGGAAACCTTTTATTTATTAAAAAAAAAATTAATGAAATAATACACTCAGGTTTGGAAACCTTTTATTTATTTGGAAAAAAAATAACAAAATAATACGCTCAGGTTTGGAAACCTTTTATTTATTTGAAAAAAAAATAACAAAATAATATGTCAGGTTTGACAACTTTTTATTTATTTGAAAAAAAATTAACAAAATAATGCCCTCAGGTTTGGAAACCTTTTATTCATTTAGAAAAAGTAACAAAATAATACAAACATTATTTTAAAACAAAGTAGAAAGGCTATCTGGATTCTTTATGATATTAATGGAAACACTTGTGCTGAGACGAGTAATAAGAAGTTTAATTGAAATTTCTCCTTACATGGTCTTTGCTTAGACGAATAAGGAGAAAGTTAATTAAAAATGTTATATGCAATGTCTTAGCTTCGACGAATAATGAGAGAATTAATTAGAAATTTGCCTTGCAGCTTACACATATAATAACCGAGAAAAAACAGTAAAATATTGCAACTCCCGCTAACTGGAAGAATTCGTAATAATGGGATCAACGCACCATTCGCTTTACAGAATCCTTTTTCATAGCCACGAATATTACATTTTCATGTTATAACGTTGCGTGAAAGCGACATTCATCGATGCATATGTATTATCTGTTGTCAATTTCGTCGACAAGGACACTTGTTAATTTTCATATAGTTGTTATCTACGTCTAGTTTAATTGCTAGTGATGTGCCAATCGGATTTAATGAGGGTTTGTTTTAACTTTAATAATCGACGAAATAATTGACAAACGTCAATCTCTTAATATTTCACAGTGTCTGGTAGCCTGACGTTGCCCCGTCGTACAATACGCTCAACCATGATAATTTAATTCATGCAGATTGCGTATGTATTATTATAGAATAAATTCTCTACTGATTATTAGATAATACGACGTATAATCTTCCCGGTGGACTAATTGGCAAAAACATTACAATATTAAAACTAATAATGATAATGATAATAAAATAAATATAAATAAATAATAATGATACTGTCGTTTATCAAATTTTGTCTGTTTTTTTTTAGATACAATGTCATGTTAGCTGATAGTCAGGCCTGACGATGAATGCACTGGAAAAGCCACTTCTGATTAATATTTAGTTTTTAAAATATGTAAACGAAGAAATTATTTGCGGCTATTTTAAATAGCTCTTTTTATATCGTAAATTGAACTTATTAATAAGGAAAAAAAAGGTTAGATATACCTGAACTTGTACAGGGGCCATTCGATCTGTGGTCGAATACTCTATATCTTCAGAAGAAATGATTTGATAAAATTTATTATAATTTTATTATTATTGATTTGATAAAATTTGTTATAATTTTATTATTATTTGATAAATTTTTATTATAAATTGGGTTACACTGACAACAGTCTAACCCAATTTATTTTTTATCTATAAGAGAAAAAAATCAATTTTTTCTATTGTTTGTTTTTTTGATTTTTGATATTTAACCGATGAATTTATGTACAAAACATATCTAAGAACATTACCAGACATATAAATTACACACACACACACACACAAAGTGATTTTTATTTAATAGATTTATTTACAATGTTTATACTAGTTTTACTCACTCCAAAATAAACACGTGTTAGTTTTTATATAGTAGTTAATTACGTCTACTTCAGTACCTAGTGATGTGGCAATCGAAGTACATGCCTTTTTTATTTGTATATTTTCACTAGCGAAGAGTACCCGGCGTTGCCCGTTTGTTTGGAGATGTGTGTGGTTTTGGGTAAATCAAAACTCCGGGGGGGGGGAAGGGTTAAAATAAAAAAAAATGTTTTGGTAGGTAAGTATGAGGATCGAACCCGAACCGTTGGGGCAAAGTTGTAAATTAAACGGTGAAAAAAAAAGAGTACTCCGGGTTTAACCATTAGGCCACCGCGAGATGCTAATGGGAATACGTTTGAATCTATTCAATTACTTGGATTTGGCAGGTGCACGTTTTAATGACTTAATGAGATCAAGTTTGACTGCGGGATGGTATTTCATTTACTGCGGGAACGCTTTTTTTAATTTTTATTTTTCCCAATACGTTATAGGAAAAAGACTAAGCCACATGCGGCGAGCGACAAATGTTGAATATTTATCTTCCCGAAGTCGAGAAAATTAAATAGACAGGCGAGCTTCGTTGTTAACTCTGAGATATTACGACTTATATGTGATATAAAAACTTTTAAGAAGTTGTGAACCGACCGACCGCTTCTCTGAAAAAAGCCTTTTGTAGACATACAGAAAAGGCGAACACACATACACACACACATACAATTTCGCTTTTATATTTATAGATAACGTAACAAAATTAAAATTCGCACTACTCTCTTAATACTTCATATCTTGTGCATATTTACAATAGTTTCATTCGCATTACACACTGAAATATAATATCTCCACATTTTTCTCATTTAATGAATTAATCTGATGGCGTATGTATTTTTTAGCCGTTTATATGGCATATCATTTGTTTGCGTTCTGAGATCACTTAAAATCAAAGCCACGATAAGACTAACAATCAAACAAAAGATAAAAACGATGAGGAAATATTTTAGATTCATAAGTCGTGCATGGTCCCTGTGTTCGTGTGTGCAAGTTGCTGTTCCTAAGAAATTCAGTGCGGATAACTGAACGCTCACGATCATTCCGCAGTTGTTATTTAGTTCTCTTCTACTGCAAGAACTAAGACTCTAGGCTCGGATAATGGGAGCGTTGTTTGTGTGTCTATGAGTTGGTTCCCTAAAGACTCCAAAACGTTTAATTCCCTTCCAGCTGCAAGATCTGAGACACCTGCGTAAAGAAAATGGGATTTAAAACTTAGCGCCTACGGGGAGGGGGGGCAATCTAACCTGCAAAACGTGTCCGAGGAATTCCGTCGGCATTTCCCGGTAAGGGCGCCTCAGGCGACCAGCAAGGAAGCAACGCCTTTTCAAAGAGAAAACGGCAAAGCATGGGCGGGTGTCCCTCCTAGAACTGCAGAGAACTAAACCCCCATAGCAGAATTCGACAGGAACCGGACAATGTAGAAATTATATAATCTCTGTTGATTTGTGGGTCCAGGATTAAAAAAAACATCCCTAATCCGTAGTTTTAAGAGTTTGCGTCCCAAGATATTTTACGTAACAGTCAACGTTCGTCTGTAAGTGTGCACGAATTTATAACCTAGAAATATGGGTGATGTTTGTGTGTGTGTGTGTGTGTGTGTGTGTGTGTGTGTGTGTGAGTGTGTGTGTGTGTGTGTGTGTGAGTGTGTGTGTGTGTGCATGTAAGCGTGTGCGCAAAGTGTTGTCGTGATAATTGTATGTCGACAGGTTATATTATCCAGGTGAAATGCTGGTACTACAAAAGCGATTTTGTCGTTCCCATCTACAATGAAATTCTTGAATATGTTTCTGGTTTGTTTGAGCATGTGCAAATGAAATGGATCCTATTTTTCTCCGAGGTCCTTCTGAGATTAGAGCTGCGCGACTTCTGGAGGGAACAGTGTACTTTAATCTGATGTAAATCAGAGGTCTCCCTTGTTTTGCCTACTATACGTGACGTCATTTTTTAGTTAGCTTGTTACTCAGTGGTGGTGTCTCTATAGACGTTTATTGGAGGATTGTCCAGATAATTTGACCCCCGTTTTATACCTGTTCATACAAAACGTTGGCAGAATGCTTTTCCTTGTGCCTCATGTTTTGTTGGCCAGTTGTGGAGCTATGGTGGTCTTTGCCCAGTTTTGATTTTGATTGACTGCTAAATGAAATCCTCTCCCTTTTCCTAGTCTCAACATGCGTAATTATTCTTAACTATTTTTTACTGTTGATTTAAACCTGTTCGTAATAATAAAATGAGTTTGCATAGAAGAATTAACAACAAAAAGTCATGTAGATTATTTCGAATACAAATTATGGAAAAAATATGGCCAAAGATAAAAAAACAGGTGATAAAAGATACTTTTTTTTACGATGCATCACACAGGTGAGTACACTCCTCATATTTCTGCAGATATTTGAATCTTTCTATTCAAAGGACAGCACTTAACACATGACGCTTTGACACAACGAAAAGTAGTCGGTGTTGATCTTATATTACAGAGTTACTTATTTCCCCTCCAAATAACTGAAAATATAACACTCAAAAGTTAAACATCTTCGAACAAAAGTGAGTACAACCATAATAAACTAGATTCCTTAATATCCAAATTGAATACTTCTTGTCTTTTTGCCTCCAGAATGCCATTTGACCCACTAATGTTACTAGACCCATGTCTGCATAGGAAACAGGTGTTTTCACATTTGTAATGCAGCTGAGACTCTCTCATACTGATAACTGAATGTTCCAAAATAACACCAAATGGAAAAAGGCGCATCTAAATATCCTAAATGGCGTATTATTGCGCTACATGAAGGTGGTAAAGACTAAAAGAAGACTGCCAACACCCTGAAAGTGAGCTTCAGCACAGTAGCTAATATCATCCAGTATTTGGAAGAAGCGAGGTTCACTCAGAACAGACCTCGGGTAGGTCGTCCAAAAAAGCTGAGCGCGCATGTTGAGCTTCACATGCAAATGCTTTTTTTAAAAAGATCGACATAGGAGTGCTGTAAGCATTGCGGAAGAATTGGGGGTCAGCCTGTAAGTGCTCAGACTATACGCCGTACTCAACATTGGATTAGTGTGCATTGCTCTCACTCCAGGAATACATATCTTCTGTAGACGACACACAAGAAGCTCACAAACAGTTGGATGAAGGTATGTCAACACAGTACATGGGTTACTAGAAGCACATGTTATGTCCTAATGAAATGAAGATTACTTTGTTTGGGTCCGATGGCTTCAAGCATGTGTGGTGGAAACAAGACGAAGAGGACAAAGATAAGTGTCTCAAGCCTACAGTTAAACATGGTACTGGGATATCATGGTTTAGGGTGCATATATGCTGCAGGTTGTGTGAAGTAACACTTCACTGAGGAAAACGCGAACAACCACATGTGTATATAAAAGCCAGGTACGCCAAATGATTCAGTATTGTTGCCACATCTGGGCAGGAGCTGCTGGAAGCAGCTTATCCTGCCTTCACAGAGTTAAAAATAGACTTTGTAGCTTAGTGGGAAATGCCCTTTTCTTTTTCCCTGCAACCTCTTTCTCACAGACGAGACAGTGCGAGCTTGTCTCTGCTTTAGCATTATTATCATGGCAGGTGATAGTCTGAGCTTTAATCTATGGTCCCCTTTCGCCAAACTTTCACGAAAAACTCTCGTTTACCAAAAGCCACTGTGAATACCTTCCTACACTCTTTAACTGTGCCTAAACCTAAATGCATATTTCATGAACAAAACTTCTTTTATCGAACTGCACGCCTATAGAATCTTCTTCCGATTTCCTGCTTTCCTGCTGACTATAATCTGATTGTATTCGAGTCCAACGTAAACAAGTTTCTTTATGAACGGGTCCCCCTAAGTAATCCAAGTTATCTCCACTACTTATGTGGCCCTGGATATGACCTTAAAATATATCCAGTGGCGAGGCCCCAGCCTGCGGGCTTTGGGGAGTGTGGATTCACCCTTTAATTGGCATTTCTCCCAGGTTCACTCTCACCCGGAGTGGTAGTACCTGTTAGTGTCCCAACTATGGGTTAAATAGAAATCGACTTGAAAATAAAAATATATTCTATTAAGACTTTTTTTTTCAAAATCTTTGGATTCGGCATTAAATACCCCTATAAGGGTTGATATGCCGTAAAACAAAAAACAATTAACCAAACAACCACTTCCTATGCTAACTACTCTATAGTCACATTGACTAATGTATACCTATTAACCTTTATTTTGGAGTGGCTTCCGGCCCTTGATAAGTTGGGATTCCTGTGTAAAAAAAAAACAAACAAAAAAAACAATGTACTGTGAAATACTGCAGCAAATCATGATCTCCTTCCTACAAATCTTCAGTCGCAAGGCAGTGTTTCAGCAGAACAATTACCCCCCCTCCCCCCAAGGCAACAACTGTTTTACTGAAGGGGGTGAGGGAAAGAGCGATGGACTTACCAAGCACACCCCCAGACCAGAATCTAATTAAACATCTTTGGGAAATCCCCAAGCGGAAGATGGAGGCGCGAAAATCTCAAATGTCTACCAACACCGTCGTCATGCAGAGATGGAAGAGCAGTTCAGTGGCTAAATGTGAAGCTCTGGTAAATTCCATGCCCAACAGATTAAAGGCTTTTCCTGATAATGATTGTTGCCACGCAAAATTGTTGGCAGATGTTCAGCTTTTAATGATTTCATTTAGAGTTATTTTCTGGTAAAAATAAATTATCACTAATATATAAGCTCTAATAAGACTATTTTCCATTGTGTAAACGTGTCATTCTGTTCCTGGTATCCTACCAAAAGTTATACTTAATATCTGCAGAAATGTGAGGGCTATACTCACGTTTGTTATAAATTATAACCACACACACACACACACACACGCATATATATGTGTATATGTATATATATATATATATATATATATATATATATAAACAGAATATCTATAATATGTACATAATAGAATAATCTATCACATATATATATATATATATATATACTACACACAAAGAAGCAACCACACTATATCCACATCATACACAAATTCCCAACAACTGGCCCAGCCAAAACGCACACTTATTACACCTGAAAATTACACAAGAACCCGCAACCTTAACAAACACAACACACCGGACAACATACCACACAATACATCTCCACAAAAACACCCACTTATATACAATCCTAAGCAATACAAACCTAACTATTACCACCCAATTCAGCGAACACAATCAAAAGTCCATTCCCACAGACACTACATCGCTAACACAAACAACGAAAAAATACCTTTACTAAACAACCCCTACAAAAACATCCCCACAATGCAACACAACTACCTGAGACATCACATAATTCAAAACACTACCTACAACTCTCACCCCTCATATCCCACACAAAGAAACAAACCCCTAAGGCACCTCCCCCATCAACGGGAACAATCAGAATATCCCATGCAACACCAATCCCAACAAACAGACCTTCCCTACAACAAACCCCGACAACACAACCCTATAAAACAATGCATGTATCCTCAACAGCAACACCAATTCCAACTGAAACACAACTATCCAACACAAAAAACATATAACGACAACCCATTCAACCATTTATCACTGAACCCTCACAATATTGTACACAACACTCATTTTACAAGGAGACATCACATCACCCTAAAACACACCACTCCTCGAAACAAGGAAACAAACAACTCCCAGCATTTTTTAGGAAGCCCCCAGGGAACAACAATTCCGGGTTAGAAAAAATTAGACCCAAAATCATCAATTAATCCACATACTCCTTATCAAAGAACGAAATGGAAATACTGAAGCTGGGCCTCAAATTCTGCCCCACCCCTAAAAGCAATATAGCAGAACTAAAAAAGGACCTTAAAGAATTCGAACGGAAATTTAGACTAATAGAAACACTAGATAACAAAGGGGACAAAGATGATTCTTTAGTAAAAAACAAATCAACATATTTCCCTAATAAACAGAACAACACAAAAGAACTAAACAGCTACTTCGAAAATCTCTGGAACCTTAACCTCCCAAAAAAGCACAAAACCACAAGCAACCTCACACATAAGCAAAAACAAGCACTCGAAAAGATCCGTAATAATAATGACATAATAATAAAAGAAGCAGACAAAGGCAGTGCCGTAGTAATCATGGACAGAACGTATTATGAAACAAAAATTACAGAATTACTGGATGACAAACACTACTATAAACCCATTAGTACCAACATAGATAACACCACCATCTCAAAAATCACAAAACTTTGTACAACACACAACAAAATATTAAAAAAGAAAGAAAAGGACTTCCTCACAAATTTCATTACAAAGACCAACAACTTCTACGGACTGCCTAAAATACACAAATCTGGCACAATAAAACTTGCCATCGACACACAAAACTCAGAATATATTAGCGCTCCAAACCCTAGTGACCTTACATTTAGACCCATTGTAGCAGGACCAGCAACTTAATAGACATCTTATTACAACCTTTCACAGATCAAGTTAAGAGCTACATAAGAGACGCCATCCATTTTCTTACTACCTTACCACATACAGTAGAAAACGGGACACTATTAGTTACATTTGACGTTAGCAGTTTATATAGTAATATACCCCATGAATTAGGAAAAGAAGCAATACTATTTTGGATCAACAGACACGCACAAACACTACATCCCAGATTCACAAAGCAATTCATTATCGATAGTATAGACATAATTCTAAATAATAATTCCTTCGAATTCAACAATACCAACTACATCCAAACACTAGGTACAGCAATGGGAACGAAAATGGCACCGACTTACGCAGCCCTTACATTAGCCTACCTAGAAGAAACCTTATATAAAAAATAGAACAAAAATTTGGCCACGGCACTAAAATACTGTTTGTAGAATCATGGAAAAGGTACTTAGATGACTGCTTCATCCTATGGAAACCCACATGGGGGGACATCACAGACTTACACACCATACTCCAGAACCTACACCCAAAAATTAAATTCACCATAGAACAAAGCTCTACAGAATTACCTTTCCTAGACATACTGATAAAGATTAAAGACAATAACATTATCACAGACATTTACCGCAAACCTACAGACACCCAACAATACCTACACTTTAAAAGTCACCACCCTAAAAGCTGCATAAAATCAATTCCCTACTACCTAGCACGTAGAATCTGCACCATAATCACGGACAATAACCTTCGGAAAATCCGACTCAAGGAACTACGAATAAATTTAAGAAAAAGAAAATACCCATCACAACTTATAGACAAAGGGATCCAACTTGCGACAAATATACCAGTAGAAGATTTGAGAACCCCTAAAGAACTAAACAAAGAACAAATCCTAACATACGTCTCCACACACAACACAAACAACCCATAGCTTTTCACAGAGATAACGAAAAACCTCGTCCTACTTTACCAAAACAGCAAATTAAACAATTTCCTTAAAACAATAAAAATAATAAAAAGCAAACGCCAACCGAAAAACCTAAAACGCATTCTTACCTCATCCAAACTCAATCAAGACGCAACAAAAGGATTCACAGAAGGCAACAAACAACGATGTGGCGTCTGCAACATAATATTAGTAATAGAGTAGCCCTACACCGATCCAACATCAAAATCGCGGAAAATAGACACCTACATGTATCACAACATATACACACATGCAGTGGAGGCAGATTCGAGATAATGCCCATCTTCCAAACTGACAACTACTTCTACTTGCTAACACAAGAAAAAAATTTCATAGCAAAGTTTAACCCCGCCTAAAACATCTCTCCATAATTATACACATAAATAGGCAAAACACAAAATACACTTACACGCATGCATGCTTGGGAAGGTGTGCACCCTCACACACGAAACAACAAAAAAGCACAATAAGGCACACGCCCACTTTCGCGGGTGCGCGCGCCCATACCCAGTACAGTACCATTTCTCTTAACTAAACAAACAACTAGAAATTAAACGTATGTATGTGTATGTGCGCGTGTGTGCGTGTGTGTATGTGTGTGTGCGTGGGTGTACACATATGATTGTGTATGCGTGTGTGTATAATTATATATCATCTGTTCTATGCTACATCTTGTTTGTATGTATACGTGCACTTATGTTTGGGTGACCGAATCCATGTATGCATATGTGCTTGGATTGGAAAGGAAACTTCAGCCATTATATACATAAGGTGGAATGTATGAACATGTATGTGTGTGTGTGATTGTGAGTGCATGTGCCCATATATATATATGGGTGGATGAGTGTATACACATCCGTATGTATGTGTGTGTATGTATATATATATATACATATGTATGCACATGTATGAGTGAGTAAATGTGTTCGTGTGGATATGGATATACGCGTATGTGTGAGCCCCTGCATATGTCTGTGTGTGTGTGTGTGCGTGTATGTGTGTGTGCCTACATAGTATGTGGATGTTTGTGAGTGTCTGTGCACATACATATATGTGTGTACATATATGTGTGTATGTGCGTGTATGTGTGTGTATATATATCTTTTACCTATTCTCCATCTTACTTGTGTGTGTGTGGGTGCGGGTAGGTATGTCTGAATGATTAAGCGCATATATACATGCGTGTTTTGGTTGGGAAAAAGTATATATATATATATATATATATATATATATATAAAATAAAAAAATAAAAATAATTGTTAGCGGTGGATGTATGCGAGTACGTGTGTGAGTGTGTAGATGGGTATGTATATGTGTATATATGTATGCTCCTACATATATTTCTATGTATGTACGTGTATGTATGTGTGTGTGCCTGCGTACGTGTGCGTGTGCATGTGTACATGTACATGAATGTATATGTATGCGTATGTGATTGTGTGTGAGTGTATGCTATACATGGGGAAAGAAAGTCTTTAAAAAGAACCCTAAAAAAGCCATAAAAACCTTCACCATATGGACTAAAAAACACTCTTTGAAACTAATTTTGACCGGACACTGTGAACACTTACAGTTGGAGACAGAATGTCTGAACACTGAACACACGCATCGCATCACTCTGAAAAACATATTTAATATCAGCGGAGGCAATTCTACAAACTCCCATTTTAAAGAAAAACTTTTTACGAAAATATCTGAAGAGAGTACACCCTAAGCTCGAAACGCGTTATAAAAATATTTTAAAACCTTTTAAAAAAACCCACAATTGTTGATGGCTACACTCTTTTAAATATACATTTTTCTCTCGTTGGAACTACACAACCATCACTTTAAATATACATAATATATATATATATATATATATATATATATATATATATATATATATATATGCGTGTGTGTGTGTGTGTGTGTGTGTGTGTGTGTGTGTTCGTCAATCGGAGTCGATTATGACCATAGACAACTGGTTGTGCTTCCACAGGTAGCTGATCAGTCCAATCCGGGCGCGGAAGCCCTGCCACATGTTGGACACCAGTGGCTGAAGATAGTTGTCAATGACTAGCGCTGGAAGGAGATTTAAGTGAAGGTGGATTGCGCAGGACCAACCTCACTTTCTCTTCCGAAATAAGCCTCGCCCAGCGGCAGGGCGGGGTCGAGACAGCTGGAGACGTATCCGGATGCAGGAGCTGCCGGATGGATGCGCAGTGCGCTGACCAACCGCCTGAGGGGCCCCACTCATGATTTTCTATCTCTGGGTTTACTCCCGTAGGTGGACTGTCGTCCAGGACTGATGAGCTCCGACTGCCCAGCTGTAACCCAGCGAAGGGGGGGGGGCTTATGGGTACTGCAAATTGCCCAGAGGTGGCCCAGTACAGCAACAATCAAGAGGTAGTTACATTCTCCTCAGACACCAGATCTCCTGATCTGGATCTGGCTGCCGGATGTAGTTTCGTGTCATACCCAGGATATATATATATATATATATATATATATATATATATATATATATATATATATATGTATATGTATATATATATATACATTATCTGGATGAGAAAAGTCTGTGTTCCAAATTTCATTATGTTGACAAGCTTACACTTTATTCCTTTAATTCAGTAGACATTTACACTTCTTGACATTATCTGTTTGGTAGTAAAAAATCAATAACTTAATTCTAGAGTGGCCTTCCCAGTTTCCAGACCTAAATCTGATTGAGCACTTATGGCATGATTTAAAAATTGCTGTACATAAAATAAAACCATCTAATTTGATTGAATTAGAACAGTACTGTCAAGAACAGTGGCTTAAAATATATAAAATATATAGTATATAATATATAGTAAAAAATCAATAACTTAATTATTATATCAATTAGTTTATCTATTTTGCCATCATGTCATCAGAAGCAATAGCAAAAATAAATCCACCAAAAGAAATAAAAAATTCGAAACTTGGAAAAGAATCTGCAAAAACCTTTTAATTTTCTTATATTATCTAATAGTTTTGCTGATTGGATATATATTTTTTTTACCCCGTTATTGTGTTTTATCTTTAAATTATCAGCATCCCCCCATATTATATTCTCCCGCTTTCTCATATCATTTGCGGTTCAAAAGATAATATCAAGTTCCCAGTAGTGCTTCATTACTTAAACCCGTTACCCCCACCCACATATCCCTTATACATTACTCTCTTATATACAAAATGCCTTAACATCCCCCTGATTAGTCCTTTGTTGTCGCATTGAAAATTTTGAAACACAACCCCTTTGCTAATGCAAAACATAAGTCTCCGGAATACCTCGGTACTTCTCCTTATTATATCGGTACTTCTGCTTATTATATCGACAAAATGATATCTATACATACCAATATATGAATTTGTCTTGTCTAGAATGCTACTATATATATATATATATATATATATATATATATATATATATATATATATATATACATAAGCCTGACGAATCCTAGAGTGGATGAAACGCCGAATATTCAGTATAGCTTAATTGCCATATATATTTTATAAATTACTAACTAGCTCTACCTACGTATTGAGCACTTTTGAAGTAAATACTTAAAGTTTACGCATAAGTCTATACTTTCGTATATCAATTTTATGTGAGTAAATGAAGTATATATATATATATATATATATATATATATATATATATATATATATATATATATATATATATCTTTTTTTCGGGGTACAAAATTTTATTATGGCTATGTAAAGACCAAATTTAAACTTGTTCGAAAACATTCTTTATTTTAGATTGGGAAATTAAAAAATAAAAAAATATATACTGGTATTTATATTAGATTGGGTTTTCCATTGCGTATATCAGGTAAACACTACATACTTTTCATTCTATTATATACACACATATATATATATATATATATATATATATATATATATATATATATATATATATACAGTTGTGCGCAAAAGTATTCGACCCCTACCAAAATTGTCTTATTTCTTTGAATGGATACTTCAATTATCTTTAAAACCTTCTTTAACAACTAAGTTCGAATAAACTGTATAGTTTTCAACAAAAAATAATAAAAAGTAATTAGTGCTTGATAATATAAATAAATTTATTTACAAAAATAAAAATATGGATGTTGCAAAAGTATTTGACACCTTTTCATTAATACTTGGTTGACGCTTCTTTGACCTTGATTACTGCAAGTAAACGTTTCCTATAACATCTAACGAGATTCTACATCTGTCCACTGGAATTTTAAGCCACTGTTCTTGACAGTACTGTTTTAATTCAATCAAATTAGATGGTTTTATTTTATGTACCGCAATTTTTAAATCATGCCATAAGTGCTCAATCAGATTAAGGTCTGGAAACTGGGAAGGCCACTCTAGAATGTTCAGCTTATTATTCTTTAACCATGTCTTAGTGCTCTTTGAAGTGTGTTTAGGATCGTTGTCCTGTTGAAAGGTATACCTCCTTCCATGCCCCAACTGGTTCGCAGACGGAACAAGATTTTCTTTCAGTATGGACTGATATTTTATTGAATCCATTCTTCCATCGATTCTGGTTAATCTTCCAGTTCCATTTATACTGAAACAGCCCCACCCCATGATTGATCCACCTCCATGCTTTACGGTTGGAACGATATTCGTCATATTATAAGCAGTATTTTCTTTTCGCCAAACATAGCGTTGCTGGTTCGTCCAAATAGTTCCACTTTCGTTTCGTCTGACCAAATTATATTATTCCAGTAATCAATAGACATTTCTAGGAACTTTTTTGCAAAATTTAATCGAGCCTTTTGATGAGCTTTGGAAAGTAAGGGCTTTCTTCTGGCAATACGTCCATGCAATCCGGCACGATTTAATGCCCTACGAATAGTTGACAAGTGTAGATCTGAGCCAACATTCTTCAAATCGTTCTGCACGTCCTTTAGGTTAGATTTAGAGTCTATTGAAACTTGTCTACCAATTATCCTTGCCCCACGTGTCGTAATTTTTCTTGGACGCCTGATCTTGGAAGACTTGATACAATCCCTTTTACTTTCCATTTTTTGATAATGGACATAATAGTCGACCGTGGTATAGAAAATAACCTTCTCCAGACTGGTAGGCATCGATTACTTTCTTTTTAATGCCTTTAGAGTACTCGTTGTTCTTTGTCATAGTTGCAGATTTGTTGAAGTTGAAAAATATTTTTTTTACTTGAAACAATTATTCAATCATTCAATATGGCATTGAAGTTCAATTTGAACTGATTTTAGATTCAGTAGAGTCATAAATATTATTTATAGGAAATAAATACAAGGTCAAACTAAAATAATAAACTTAATGACGCTTTTATTTAAACTTTAAATTAAAGGGGTCGAATATTTTTGCAACATCCATATTTATATTTTTTTGTAAATAAATTGATATATATTATTAATCTCGAATTACTTTTCCTCATTTATTGTTGAAAAATATACAATTTATTCATAATTAGCGGTTAAAAGGCGCTATGAAGATTTTTGAAGTATAGATTCAACGAAACAAGAAAATTTAGACAGGGGTCGAATATTTTTGCGCACAACTGTATATATATGATTCTTTCTTCTTTGTAGACGACCGCCGTCCTGCCCAACAAAAATCACATTACTAACCCTATTCCCGGTTCATCTTACAGCAGCCGACTTACATGGCCTGAAGCAAAGATTACACCTAAAGTCAAATGTCTGTCTCGAGTTAACTCAGTGGTATGGTGTCCCTGTGAATAACCATTTGCCTCTTCCGACCTGCAGTCGACTTACACTTCCTGTTAAACTCTACACAAGATGTTCTAATCAGGTTGCGGAGGCCAGTATATATATATATATATATATATATATATATATATATATATATATATATATATATTTATATATATATATATATATATATACATATACATAGATAATTTAATCCCAACCGAATAAAAATCTCAATACGCAATAGAGAGCAGAACTTATTATAAGAGAAAGAAAATTTGAACTTTACAATCAAAATGTATTGTTCGATTTAATACTCCAAAAACAATTTACAAAGTCCTTATTTCGCGGAGTTTCAAAGAATGCTTCACTTGTTCATGAAATCTACGTCTAGGTTTAGGCCCTGATAAAGAGTGGGGAAAATTATCGACAGTGGTTTCAGCTCGACGACTGTTTTCCGAGAAAGTGTGGCGAGGAAGACCATAGACCATATGATGGAGTTTGTCACAAAAATAACGATGAATCGCAAAACAGGCTGGCAACCTCTCTTCTATGGGAAGACGTTACAGAGAAGAGAAAAGGGAATTCCCCACTAGTTTGTTTTGAACTCTGTCAAGACAGGATAAGCTGCCTCTAGCAGATCGTGTCCAGATATGGCAACAGCACTCTATTCTTGGACATGCTTGGCTCTTATGAAGGTAGAGATTTGCATCACCCGTGAGATATTTACTGGAGTGGTAGAATTACCCCCACCATCTTTCCAGCGACATTGGCAACAAATATGATGCAATTTTTCCATTTCAAATCAGAAACAAAAGTTAGATCCAGACGTTTTCAAATTATGGAGTCTCTCCAAGTTGGGAGCCATTCATTTCTATCGATGCCAGACGGAAGTCAGAGCGTTGATAATGGAAAGATAGAAGCTTGGTTTAAGGTAAATTAAGATTAACCAGCCACCCCTTTCCTTAATATATTACGTGATCAATATCAGTAGTAAGAGCACCACAGAGAACGTGTATAGCCTTTGAAGTGCTGCCATAGATAGTAATCCCATCAGCACAAATATCCACAAATGATCTTAAGATGGGATTTGGGAACTCATTGATGTAGATCAATACGAGAGTTTGGTCCAGAATGAGCGCCTGAGAGACTCCTGCATTAATAGTGTGAGCTTCTGATTTCTGCCCATCAAGAATACTCTTATAAACCTATCCGATAGAAAGGATTTAATAATTGAGAAAACATTTCCAGCTATACCCTAGCTGGAAGTCTTGTAGAGTACACCTTTATGTAATACCATATCAAAAACATTTTATATCTCAAGAGCAAGTGCCATACAAGGGAAGCCTCTGTCGGGAGATTTCTTAATCTTATGTGATATAACTGTAAATACATCTGCCCTAGATCTACCGGAAGGAAAACCACACTGAGAAGTTATTTCTGTTTTTGTGGTTGACTACTTCTCTGTTTAGCACAGATTCCAACAACTTACTCATGACGCACAGGAGACTTATTGGTCTATATTGTCGGTGAGATGACATATCACCTTAATTCTTAAATACGGGGCATACTGGTAGGGTGGTCAATGGTGTCGGGAAGCATTTCTCTTTAAGATAACGCTTAAAAACTTTTTTAAAGTCTGGGAGCTTTTTCAGTACTATAATTGGAATACCGCCATGACTCGTTGCTTTACTGGAAGAAATGTTTTGATTAGCTTGCCAACATCACACCCATATATTTGTATGGCGCACAGTGTTGTTTAAAATACAGGAGCAGATATAGGAGGTTGGCAGCCTTTACCGCATAGGGTATAATTAGCTGCAAAGTCATTGGCAAAAAGTTGGATTTGTCCGATTCTGAACAGATTACTTCAGGTACACTGATGGTGGTTGGGAGAGAGTGCACGACTGTGTTCAAGAACCTGTTTATTATTTGCGACAATATGTTT
>NC_136500.1:135194977-135254977 GCF_053919585.1 Euprymna scolopes | reverse complement strand
GAAAGTATAGATTTATGCGTAAACTTTAAGTATTTACTTCAAAAGTGCTCAATACGTAGGTAGAGCTAGTTAGTAATTTATAAAATATATATGGTGATTAAGCTACACTGAATATTCTGCGTTTCATCCACTATAGGATTCGTCAGGCTTATGCGCGAATTCTGTGATGCGCGAATTCTGTGGTTGTTTCTTGTTTTTATATATGTTGAGGATTTTTAGTAAGCCTATCAGCTTTCTAGTATCTACCGCGCCCCTTCCTATCAGCCAATGGGCAGGCATCTTATCGAACAAAGGATCTGTTTTAGAACTAGGTTAGTGGTTTAAGGTAGACGTTTTCTTTTTTTTTATATATATAAATATACTTATGTGTACACACATACATGCACATATATATATATATATACATATATATATACATATATGTGTGATCGTTTATGTATATTCATGTTTATTCAATTTATTTATTTGTTTTTTTTTCTAGTGTTATTGTTAGTTTTAAAGCTATTTTGTATCGCTATCTTAGAGTAAGTTTTCTTTTGTGAACACAGTTGTTTGCTATTTCTCGTCTACATTTTAATAGATTTTGGGGTTCTTTAAAGTACAGGATAGCAAATTTTTCATGGAGGCATAATTTACATGGGTCGTCTAAATGTCTGCACGTGGTAGCTTGTCTTATTATTTTCCATTCGACTACCGGCGAGTGTCCGCTTTATTTGAGTTCCCAGTATTTATTCGCTAGTGTTGTTTTTATACGGTGTTTTTTTTATTTTTGAATGTACTTTTGTGGTCATAGTATCGGGTTTTGAAATCTAAGGAAGTCATGCCCACGTAATATTTCTTGTTATTCGGGTTTTCTTTCGCAAATATTGTTGCTTGATAAACTACCAGAAAAGAAAGGAAAGTGCAAGGTAAAATATTCGAGATGCGATGTCTAGAAATAACTACATTAGGAGGAAAATAATAGGACGTGAGAGGAAAAGGGTACTACATTAAAACCGTGGAGGGAGAGAGATAAGAGAACTACAATGATTAATGCGGTAGAGGGAGAAAGGTGCATATAATATAGTGGATGTAGGTGGTAATAAAGTAGTTACGGAGTTTGGCATGGTAGGTTATGAGGTGAGTATTCAATTCACGAGTCTACATTCGGAGATGCGTCTTTAGTATTGGAAAAAAATTGGGAAAGGGATGGTTTGGTTTGGTTGTTTTTGATTTACGGCATATCAACCGTTTTCAGGTTATTTAATGCGGAATCCAACGATTTTGAAGAAAATTTTTTTAATAGAATATATTTGTTGTTTTCAAGTCGGTTTCTATTTAACGCATAGTTGGGACCCTAACAGGTACTACCACGTCGAGTCAGAGTGGACCTGGGAGCAATGGCAATTAAAGGGTGGCTCCACACTCCCCAAAGCTCGCAAGCTGGGGCCTCACCACTGGATATAGTTTAAGTTTGGGAAAGAGAGTACAAGTAGATGCTCTTATACTCGTATGGAGTTAGGAAGGTTAATTATAGATTGGGTTTTCTTAGCAATAGAAGACTGGTTTTAGGTCCGTATATACTATTCGGAGTAAATAAAGTTGGAGCATCAGGACAAGTTATTAATTCTATCATCTAAGTGGAACGGTCAAGTAAAGTTGCACAACAAATTTTAAACTTAACTTTGTTCTTATTGTTGGTTAGTCATCAAATTTACATTTTTTATATTATAACAAACAAACATTTTATTAGATATCATTCAGGCAGTAATAATGCATGTTTTAATAGCAGTATATCAATTCAGATTTTAAAATAAAATACAATATTTAAGTGTTCATAATCATTAGATTTTCAAATTAAATATGATTATTAAAGTGTACACTAATATTCCATATATTATACTACAAGGATTATATTCATGAATATTTACAGTGTTCTCTTTATAAGTATCTGGTCTAGACAGTACGAGGTGCCTTACATAAGTTTCCAGACTTTATTTCCACATGCATTTAAAATTGTCGTACACTCTTGAAAATTCAGTATGTTATTGCTATACATCCTATGAGATATCTGATAATTATTTATTATTTCAAGTTCAATGGAACAGCTGAAGCAGGTATTTGAATACACCCTACTAAAGCATGCTTGCAACAGCTTGTGAATTTCAAAAACGCAGTCTGGACGTCGGAACACTTAATCAATAAAATTATGTTTTAAACATTGAAAAAAAAATGAAAGAGAAACGCATTGAATGCTTCAGACTGCTTTTGAGCAAAATTACATACATTGGGCATCAGTTTTCGAGTGACATAAGGATTCCAGGCGAGCAGGAAGCCTGTGAAGGATTCTGAAACGTGTGGAAGAAGTAAAGAATTCAGACCACCAGAGTTGATTGGCCAAATAACTAATTTCATGAACAATGACCGCCGTGTGTCTATAGAGGCAATAAATGCACAGTTTGATGCCAGTGTGACAACTGCACAAAAAGTTCTTCACGAGGAGCTGAAGATGCGGAAAGTTGTCCCAAGGTTGCTTAGAGAAGATCACAGACTGTTTGACTAAAATATACATCCGGACAGTTTTTCAACCTCCCTATTTGTTGTGGTGGCACCTACTCATTTACATATGTGGATAATATTACACATAAATAACACGACTCGGTTAGTCTGAGTGTGTGTTAACCAGAAGCCACCGAAGGCCGAGCCGAGAGCAGATATGTTCTCCAGCCAAGACTCTCTTACCTGACAATTATGATGTAAATATACTTTAAATATACTTGTCCTCATGCACTTCTTATTGATCTACCTTTGTTTGTTGAGTCTTCATTTGTATTGCCTTATAAGTTATTTGGTTCAACCTGCAAACATAACACTATTTTAAAGACTTTCCTTAAAATAAAGGAAAACCTTAGAAGCTGTCATTATGAGCCAATTGGGGAGATGAAAGAAGTTGTGACGATGGTCATTAACAGATTCACACAAGACGACTTTCATTGGGTATTCCCGAAGTTGTTAAACAGTAAAGCAAGTGCATTGCTGCCGGAAGAGACTACTTCGAAAGGGGACAAGAGTTTTATGTGGGTATTATCAATAAAAGTGCTCATATGAAAAAATATCCGGAAACCTACTGACGGCACCTCGTATATTTCATAAGTAGATTGTTCAATGCTGTTCGATATTTATCTCAGACTGTGATTGGTCGATCTTTAAACATAAACGTAGATTCCATGAACAAAGCATTTTATTAGAACTGCACGCCTGTGGAATTTGTCTTCCGTTTTCCTGCTTTCCGGCTGACTACAATATGGTTGTCTTCAAGTCTAACGTAAATAAGTTCTTGATGAGCCGTTCCATATAATTATCAAATTTAACAAAGTTTCATTACTAATGATTATTATATTGTCCAATTTCTACTGTACACTTTTTAACCCTTATCCTTGAGTGACCTCTTGGCCTTGATAATGTGTTGATGCCTATGAAAAAAAAAAAGAAAAAGTCTAATGTGAACAAGTTCTAATTGAATCGTCCCCCTAACTAATCCAAGTTACAAAATGCCCACTGTTTACTATGCTAAAATCACAATGACTAATGTATACCTATTAACCCTTATCCTCGAGTTGCCTCTGGGCCTTGATAAGTCGTGACACCCATGTAAAAAAAGTCTAAACATTATTCACTATACCGTAAGTAACAGGCAAGCACAGCAAATCATGTTGTTGTATAAATAACTTGAACACTGAATATGTTACTGCTGAGAAATGGGCGTTTTACTGATTACGTTTAGTGTTGGGGTGCAAAAAGATTATGAGGATAAGTCTTTAATGATGAAACACGTGTCCGGGGTTAATTACATATATATACACACATGATCGTCCTTTATAACTTTTATGCAAACGTTCAGTTTCAATTAAATATCGTTGAGGTTGATAATGACATTGTAGAATGTTAAATATAGGAGTGGAATTACTGCATATTCTCTCTTTGTACATGAATCCAATCAGATTAATGCACACACACACACATACTAACACACACACACACGCACACACACACACACACACACACACACACATATATATATATATTAAAAGTTACTGAAAAAAAACTGGATGCATTACGAGATGAATGGAAAAGCAAACGCCGTTAAAAGTACCCTTTAAAAAATCTATACACATGTAAGTAAAATACATTATAATTGTTTATATTTCCTTGGTGCGTTTCTCTCTCTCTTTCTCTCTCTGTCTGCTTTTTTCTTATCTCTCTCTCCGTTTATATATATATATACACACATTTATAAGCTACATATATATATATACACACATTTAAAAGCTACATATATATACACACACATATATATATACATATCTATCTATATATATATATATATATATATATATATATATATATATATATACATTTATACGCTACAATTAACATCCAAATGAATGCTTTGACGATAATTACGGTTTTCAAAAGGCGAACAATTGGAAGATACATCTGCCTTACTTAAAAATTGCTAGGTTTATTTATGGTGTCTTTTACATATAAAAAATCCGCACCGAATACTTTTGCTGATGAGGAGACGTGGTTAAAAAAAAAACTATATATCAAAATTATTGTCCGTGGCCTAATGTCTATCACAATAAAAACATCGTTTCCGAAACGATCGTACAAATTATTGACTTTTTTTTTAGTGCCTTTTTATGAAACAGATTTTTACTTTTTAATTCTAATTGTAATTTTAAATTATCTATCACATTACTAAATATATATATATATATATATATATATATACAGTGTTTGAAGAAGGTAAAGGAATGAATGTTAATACAAGAGATCTGTTCGAAGAAAAAAACTTTAAAATTTGTTTTTATTAATATGCGCTGATGAGATTGCCTGGTTGTGCAAAATTATAATTTATAAACTGTTCTACATGCGTGTAACATTAAGCCTGAGCAATTGTATGCAGGTTAATAGCAATTAGAGAATATTGAAAAAAAATGTACAAAAAATTGATATAAAAAAATATGTATGTTATTTTGCATAAAACCCAAGTGTTGTTTTTGCACTAGAACTAGGCTGTCCTCTATTCGCAAAAAAATTCTATCCCCCACGATAATAATTATATGCATTATTAATTCAAAGATAGCTGCAGCGAGCGCACTATGTTGGGCGGTCAACAAAAAGATTGGATTTTCGCTTAAAATAACACGTACCATCAAAGATTCGTTACGCAAATTTTTCATCTTCGGATTTTCTGTGTAATACATATGCTTCTGCGATCTGCGATGACCTCGTAAATAACCGTCCGTGTGCCATGATTTTAAGTGCTGACAATTCTGAGCAGGTTTCACTCGACTTTTCATTTAACAACTTCTAGAAACCATTTTTATTAAGTCATTGAGACTTTCTCTTTGCAAGCAAAACAACATCTCTTAGGACTTAATTTGATTTCTATGTGACTTTTCCCTGTTGATTTATTTTTTTAAAATATTTTTTGTTCTTCTTCCCCATAGCATTAATGACAATTTTTCATCGCAATTTTTCTCAATTAAGCACTGTTTATCGAAGATCGAAACCTGGTTACCACCAAGCTTTTTTTTAATTTTTATTTTTTTCCTTGTCATATTTATTGGTCTATATTTAGCAATAATTAAATTTTTACCACCAAACAAGAATTTTACAATTTCTCTCTCTCTCTCTCTCTCTCTCTCTCTCTATATATATATATATATATATATACATATATATATATATATATATATATATATATATATATATATAAGTGAACGTGTCTGTGTGTCTGCGTACATTTCCCTACACAATAACTCTGTAAATTTTTAGTCTAGAGACTCGAAATTTGATATACAGGGTACTGAGATTTGGGAATATCTTTGTAATCCTTTGAGAACTCTACCAAACTCCTCTGACAATTTTGGGTATAAACAATGGAACTTTTAGATATAGGTTCCATGGACATGGATCTAACTGAATAAATTGATTTGAGCCCAAAAGAGTAAATGTTAAGGGGTCATAATAGGGGTCAAATTAAAAAAAAAATGTGCTATTTGTTGTTGCTCAACATACACCTCCAAACACCCGGGCAACGTCGGGCTAAAATGCTAGTCTATATATCTGTAAAAGTGAAAGTGCATGTATGTGTGTATCTGTGTCCGTCTGTGTACATTTCCCTACGCAATAACTAATATAGGTTTGTTTGACATGGATTTAACTTAATAACTTGATTTGAGGTCAAAACCATAACTGTTATGGTGTCATAATAGGGGTTAAATTTAAAAAAATAATTGACCTCTGCGGTCTGTACCAAGTTACTCAGACAATTTATGGTCTAAATATTTGAAATTTTACATAAAGAGTATTCAGAGATAGGGCAAGCTTTTTAATCGGTCTGGGTCAAAAATTTGCGCTACCAATATATAAATATATGTTTGCATGTCTGCCTAAAACTTTTGACAGAGGCGACGGATTTTCATAAGCTTAGTATCGTTTTGAAGCTCGACCATTCAAACGACAAATACCGAAGAATTGGTTAAAAACATTAATTTCTTCACCCTCAACTGGGCAATTTTCTATAGGGAGGAGTCGCTTTTTTCGCCAATATTTTCGAAAGTAATCCCCTCTTTTCGATTGTCTAGCCTTGATTTAAATCTTCGTAACTTCCGGTTTGGCGGTGATCCTAACAGCAAAGACGTAACATTTTTTTCCAGTTCTTTCAAAGTTCAATGATTTTACCTTTGAGAAATCTACCAAACTCCTCCGACAATTTTGGGTCTACGCACTTGAAATTTTAAATATAGGTTGACTGGACGTGGATCTAACTTAATAACTTGATTTGAGCCGAAAACAATACATTTTAAGGGGTCATAATAGTGGTCAAAGTGAAAGAAAATTGACCTCTCGATCTCTTCCAAATTACTCAGATAATTTCTGGTCTAAATATTTGGAATTTTACATAAAGGGTATTCAGAGACAGGGCAAGATTTTAATCGGGGTGTGTCAAAAATTTGAGCTACTAATACATAAATGTATGCATGTATGTTTGCATGTCTGCCTAAAACTTTCTACAGATGCGACGGATTTTCATAAGATTAGTATCGTTTTGAAACGCGACCCTTCAGACGACAAATACCGAAAAATTGGCTAAACATATTAATTTATTCATCCTCAACTTAGAACTGTTCTAAAGGGAGGGGGTCGCTTTTTTCGCCGATATTTTCGAAAGCCATCCCCTCTTTTTGATTGTCCCGCCTTTATTTAAATCTACGTCACTTCCGGTTTGATGGTGATCGTAACAGCAAAGACATCACGTTTTCTCCCGTTCTCTTCCTCATTCACGGTACGGGTTCGAGCTTGTCTTCCTGCTACCAACTATTTTTGCTCAACAAACACCCGGGCAACGCCGGACACCAAGGTCAGTATATATATATATATATATATATATATATATATATATATATATATATATGGACATGAAAAATTATTCTCAACTAGTATTAAGCTAAAAATTATTGTTCGTATAAATAATTGAATTCTTTCGAAAGTATTACATATGAAAATAACAAACATATTACATTAATAAAAAACGCTATACAATCTGACACTAACGGAGATTAGCTATGTGGTAAAGCTTCGGGCTCAGACTCTCGGGCCCTGATTTCGAATCTCACTTAATTATACCAGGCTGATTTGTCGAAAACGGTGAAACGCCTATGATTCATAAAGTGATTTATATATATATATATATATATATATATATATATATATATATCAAGTAAGGTATGTATATATCTGGATGTAAATCTTATATGTGGGTATCAATGTGATTTTAATAATTATTCTGCTCGGGGAGTATCCTCTACTAGTCAGATGTTTATTTTCTTTGCATAAAACTATATATATATATATATATATATATATATATATATATATATATATATATATATATATATATATATTCTTAATAACATTTCAAATCGATATGAGAAGGAACAAAATATTATTAACTATCTTTCTACTTGAAGAATGCGAGGAACATCGAAAAGTACCCTCTAAACCCGTTACCGTGAATAATAAATTACTTTAAAGTATTTTTTTTCTCATTTAAGCTGTTTTGCTAATCATACCCTGGTGATGATAATCCTTGAACTGTTTTTTTATTTGTTTTCTTTTTTACTTAATCTTTAATGGTCGCCGGGTTGCGATAAGCCTAACCAACGCGTATATTTTCATAGTATAGGAAACCTCCATATCAAAAATTTTAAATGTTTATAAATAAACTTCTTCGTATCCCCAAAGTATATATTTCGTAGATAAGGCTTTTTTTTTTTTTTTTTTTTAAATATTATTACATTTTCACCCCAAACAAGGCACATTTCCACTTTGGTGTAGGGGGCTACTATAAGGGGCAACAACTACTTGTGTACTATGTAGGGATTTGGACAGAAGGATGTTGGTTTACGTTGCACTTGAACTTCTGCACGTCAGTACAGTTGGGGAAGCAGGGACCTGGAATGGAATTCCAAAGTCTAGCGGTTCTGGGGAATAAACTACTGACGTAGAATGATCTTTCACATCTACGGATCTCTACAGTGTGGGGGTGGGATTTTGAAGCCTATCGGGTCTGTCGAGGGTGTTCACGTCGTGGGGGCACAAGTGCTTGCAGTTCGTCAGACCATTCACCATTAAAATACTTGTAGAATAGGCAGAGGGATGCAACGTTTCGTCGATGGGACAGAGGCTGAAGCTTAGATGCCAGTTCAGGTCCTATCAGATTTGCGACTCTCTTTTGAACCTTGTCAAGGAGCGAGATGCACCAGCCCAAATATGACAGCAATACTCCATACATGGGCGAATGGTTTCCTTATAGAGGTACAGGATACTTTCGGGTGTTAGTTGTTTTCTAGCACGGTAGAGAGAGCCCACCTTCCTTGCAACGGCCCTGCCAATGTCCTCGATGTAATTGTTCCAACTTAAATCTCGGAATAAACTTGCTTGTAACGGAAGGTACCCCACAGATATTTTTTTATATATAGTTTTTTATATAATTTTGAAAATTCTTCAACAATTTCTGGATTATATACATAACATATAAATACAATAAAGGAAGACAATCGTCGTAAAACTTAGAGGACGTACCTTCAAACACGACGGTAATGCTATTTAATAAATTAACTGGGAGTAGAGTTACTTTGTATACTAAGAAATATCGAACATTTTTACAAGCAAATTGTTAGACCATATATTGTCTGCATTAGAGGTATTCTTAAATTATATTCTTATTTTAAACAGTTTGTTTTTGTAATTGGTGTGTCGTAATACACTAGTAAAGGAAAAAAAATCAAGTAGATGTTGGGTTCACAAGCGAAGTGCATTAACATCACAGGTACAAACGTAGACTTACGGGTATAACTGACTAGCGCTCAGCTAGGCAGATAAGTACTGTCGCTCCTTCTTACCGGTGTAGACATTACTGGCACTATATATATAGTGAGAACCGGTGTATTTTCCCTTATGCATAGTAATTCATTTAAAATAACCTGATAACTTCTTTTTTCCAATTGGTGTTACTATTTATGAAGGCCCTGATGCTACTCGAGGATAAGAGTAAATAAATGTCATGTGGTAGTGTAGTAAATGTTTATATTGTGAATTAGGAAGAAATATATTCATAGGGAACGGCACAACAAGAACTTGTTTACATTGGATTTGAAAACTACTATATAGTATATAACCGGGAAGCAGGACATTAGACAATTTTTTATAAACAGGCATTCTGGGAAAGAAGTTTTGTTCATGGAATCTGCGTTCAGAATTAGGCACAGTTAGAGAGTGATGGTAATTAAATATATTTGCTATACCTAGTCGAGTTTTTTGGGGGAAGTTTGGCAAAGGGCAACGAAAGATAGGAGTTAAGTCGAGCACTTCCCATGAATATAATGATGGATTAGAGGCAGGCTAACATCTTCTCTTCTGAGGGCAATGTTTCGAAGGCGGTTTTGAAATCTATCTATGCTGGATAGGGCAAGCGAGCAGCTCCTGGCAAGATGTAGCAACAGGACTCTATGTGTAGGTGTATCTAGATCTCATACAGACAGGATATTGCATCGGCAGTGAGATACCTATTGGAGCGGGAGAGTGATCCAACATTTTCCCAGCAATCATGAAAAAAGATTTAATATATGTTACATTTCAGGTCAGGAGATAAAATCCGTCTCAGAAACTTGTCAAAAAATCAAGCTTTCATATTCATTTCAAATGAGGCACGATAGGCGCCAGAGCGATTAAGATGAAATCGTACCACGTTCTCAAGATCAGAAGAGACATTATCAGAAAGATCTTGGTTATTGTTGGCATTTGAAGTGTTGCTATAGATTATGGTGACGTTTATATAAATGTCTAAGAATGCTCTAAGAATGTGATTTGGGAGATCATTGATGAAGATCAGGAAGTGAGTTGGACCCAAGGTGGAACCTTCAGGAACGTCAGCTTTTATGATTTTCTTCAGCACATCCACATACACTTTCCTGTTGACTTTCAAGTCAACTTCATAGATGTGAGGTGGCATTATGTGGCCTTCACTGTAAACCACATCAATGACCAAAAATCGGGGCCGGAAACTTCGTTTATGCGTCAAATTGTCGATTTGATTTTTGAGAGTGCTGGCTATGGTCCTGTTGTCATTATTTGTATCAAGAAAGAACATGAGTTGCACAGCGCCGCATTTCCGATCTCGTTTAACATTGTGCAACTTTCAGACATGATAGAAGGATCCTATCGCTCTTGGGATCTGTACCTCACTAGTAAACTTGTAGATGGTTTGCATCAAAAAAGGAAAACTGATTTTCATCAAATGGCAATGGGGCGACAATGCCATCTTCTGCTCTATACACTACGTTACAAACAAAACTGCAGAAAATATCGCAATGAGGTACATATTCACAAAATAACGTAAATTGTCAAGTATGTTTTTAATTAATCCCAAATTTAAGGACGATAATTCAATTAAAATGGCAAGATTTTTATTGTATTTAAATGAAAAATTTTAAACATTTAACATTATAAAATTTTATTTTCTTTAAAAAATAATAATCGAGTAATTTGCCTGTTTTTTTTAAAATCTCACATAATATATTGACAAATAAGTACGTTATAAAGAATTCTCTAATATATATGTACATATATATATATATGTATATATATATATGTATATATATATATATATGTATATATATATGTGTCTGTGTGTGTTTTAATCAATTGTAATTCTAAATAAGTATTAAATAAGTGTGTGCATTTCTCTGGAAGATTCCTTTTCCTTCAGATAAATATATATATATATATAATATATATATATATATGTATATAAATCTATATATATAAGCGCAAATGTGTGTATGTATGTGTGTTTGTATGTCTGCTGAAAACTTTCAACACACAGGGAAAAAATTCAGAAACTTGGTATTATATTAAAGCCCCATCCTTAGCCCGAAAATATCGAAATATTGGCCTTAAATGTTCATTTTTTCACCCCGAAATCGACAATTTTCGACAGGGGGGGTCAACAAAAACCGTCCTCTCGTGACGACGTATGCGTCAGATGACGTCATGACCTGATTTACTTTAAATAGTTGAAGAACTGACAAAATTTCATGTACGTCGTGTTAGCTCAGTTGGTTAGCGCGTTGGGTGATTATTTAAATATTTGGATTCGAATCGTGGTGTAAGATGTCTTTTTTTTTCGAGTTTTTAAATTTAAATATTGAACCAGTGTTATTTACGCCATTTTTCACGTAACGTTCGTTTTTCTGTTTTTTTTTTTTTTACTTCGCTTATCCACCTCCGACCACACACCAAAAAACACCCGGGTACCCACCGATTTTAAAAATTTTAATATCGAAACAGGCTTATTTAAGCCATTTTTCACGTGTTTTTTTTAACGTTCGTTTTTCTGTTTTCTTTTTTGTTTTTGTTTTTCAGACTTTTACATTTAACATCATTCGTATGCCTTACGTTAGTTTTTTGTGTTTCTTTTTCGATGTTTTGATTACCCCACCCCCGCTTAAGTGTTAAAGTTCGATTTTATGTTTTCTTTTTTTACTTTGCTTATAACAAACAAACCTGGTCGTTGACCTCATTAAAAATTACTGCTGAATAGCTATTGCTGACGTCGTCGTCGTAACGCTCGCACAAAATCTTAACTCTACGACTTCCGTGCGGGCACCTGTCAATATTGTTCTTACTTAAATAAATTAAAACATCTTTCAGTAACTCATTCTGGCCGGCCGAATGGTTCATATTTTTATTCATATTTTATTTTCCAACTTCGCGTCAGGGCTTCGCAACTCGCAACTGAACTCAACAGTCACTGTGATGAACCATCTTAAACCTAAGATAATACAAAAAAACTACCATAACTGTCGTAATTTGTGCTTATTATTATTGTTGTTATTATTATTTTTAATCCTATTATTATCATTTTTATTATTATTATATTTATTAGTATTATTATTGTTGTTTTTATTTTCTATTTTTATTCTTCTTATAATTATTTTCATTTTTATGATTACTATTTTTATTATTATTTTTATTAGTTGTATTTTTATTATTATTATCATTTTTATTAATATTTTTATTATTATTATAGTTTTTTATCATTTTGTTATTATTATTATTATAAATATTATTATTCATTTTATTAGTGTTATTTATTATTATAATTATTGTTTTTATTATTTTGTTATTATTATCATTGTTATTATTATTTTTTCATTATTAATATTATTATCATTATTATTGTTAGTATTATTATTGTTATTTTTTATTGTCATTATCATTATTATTTTTTATTATTGTTATTATTATGGTGCTTATTATTTTTATTATTGGGATTATTATTATATTTATTGTTGTTTTTCTTCTTATTATTGTTATTATTATTATTTGCATTATTATTATAATTATTTTATTTTTCTTCTTATTATTATTTTATTTATTATTATTGTTATTTTAATATTATTATTGTTTTTATTAGTAGTAATATTATTTTATTATTTTTTTATTTTTATTATTGTTTTTATTATTATTATTATTAGTAGTAATACTAATATTCTTATTATTTTTGTTATTATTATTATTGTTATCATTTTATTATTATTGTTATTATTATTATTGTTATTATTATTTATATTATTATGGTTATTATTAATAGTGTTATTATTATTATCATTATTATTGTGATTATTGTTATTATTCATATTATGGTTATTCTTATTTTTATGATTAATAATCTTGTTTTCATAATTGTTATTATTGTTGGTTTTGTTGTTTTTATTTTGATTATTACTGTGATTGTTATTATTATTATTGTGATTGTTATTATTATCATTATTATTAATATTATTATTGTTCTTCTTCTTATTAATATTATTATTAATATTATTATTATTATTAACATTATTATTATTATTATTATTATGAACATTATTATTATTATTATTATTATTATTATTATTATTATTATTATTATTGCCCCCTTTTCATGTAAGTAAAAAAAATATGGAATTAGTTAAATTTAAATATGAAATAGGATAGTCAAGGATTCAAACTGTCGAAGCTGGATTTGGAATTGAATCATTAAAAATAAAATACATACAGGATGTTATTGAACTAAAGAATTGCAATTGTTTAGCTTACATATCTGTATATGAAAAAAGGAATGTAATAATGAAATTTGTTTCTGTTAAGGAATTTAATCGTCAATTGAAATTGTAAACATATTGTTTAAAAATGTTATTTGAAAAATAGGCTACGGAATTCATGGTCATGTACAGTTTGGCAACGTGCTTATGAGCACATGATTAATAATGCGATGACGTGACGATTTCTCAATATAGTTAGAGTTTTTAGATGCAGTCTGGGCGTTTGGGAGAAGACTCGGAGAGAAGCAGAGAGGTTCAGACCGATCCTCCATTAGAATCAAGACGCCCTCTAGAAGTGAGAGGGTTTTTAGAAATGTAAAGAAACTTTGAAATCCTCAAGCGAAATCATGGACAGGTCATGAAATAAAGGATGTCATCATCTTTGTGTATCTGCATCTTCGTGTTGTGATTCAACAGAAAAGGTATTGCCCATTTATGTTATATGAACTTTGTGAAAATCATCATCTCAAAAATAGGTGAGAAATATATGTATTAATATTTACAGAACTGTCTATCGCTTTATATATCCCTTTTAATGTCCCCATCTCTTACAACATGAACATCTTAAGACATATGAACACTCAACACGTGAACACTCCTAAGACTGTCTCTATCACTCTAAGACTCTAATCTCTCACCAAGAGTCTCACAAATACGAACAACAACAAATAACATAAGTCCTCTTCTAATAAGAAGTATATAACATATATAAATATTTGGTACTCTTCTAAAAAATAATTCAACACGTAACACGTGAGCTGAGTGACAATATCCACATTTTGTGTATTGCTGATTTTATATTGATAGTCGGATCATAATAAATGAAGTTATGGCGTTTCTCAACAAGGAAGTCTTCTGAAGTACTTCAACATTGAAATGGATCTCGACTTGTTCAGTACTTTTTCCCACATTCCAGAGCACCCATCACAATAGGTACAATTCTACCTTCTTCAACTTCCATCTCCCTTTTTAATCCATGGTATTTTTCGACCTTCCCCTTTTCTTCACATCAGTTAGCACTGCTATATCAATCATTATTGCGTATTATAGAGTTCTTTTTTTTTGCAACAAGTCAAAATCTGGTCTCATTGCTTCAATCATATTATCACATTAGATATTCAGATTCCACAATAATTTCACATTATCACTCATCACTACCCCTTTTGGAACATATTGTTATTATTATTGGCTCACAAGGAGCTTTTACACAGGTCATCAAAGATCTCCTCTTTACAACAGCATGTGGTGTTCCATGGAATATGCGTGAAAACAAGTCTCCTGGTTTGCAGTACTCTCCAACTTTTTGATAACATTTGCATTATCGTAACAGCTGCTTGCCATTGATTTCTCGTTGGCAGCGGTTATTGGTCTTTACTTGAATTTAAGTCTTCCCAAGGTCCCAGTTCTTTTCCCACTTATCCGGTGAAGGCCTGGTCAGTTCCTCAGTCTTCCATTTCTCCTTGACTATACTTGGTTATTAGATCTCCACTCTTTTTTTTTGGGGGGGGTATAGATGTACAGGAGAATACTTTGATAAGTATGCTTCAATTTAAATAGGGATGGTAAAATAAAATTGTAGGGTCTGCGTTCGCATAAATATGTCACAAAGTTTAACAAGGTTTTTAAAAGGGGTGAGGGTCAACAATAACACCTTACCTTTAATCTTAATTCACGTTAGCTTTTATTTATTTTTTTTAGTTAAATAATATTGTGTCAAATAAATTCACCTCATAAATTCACGTTCTTATTAAAGTGACACCCATGCCAAAAAAAATCGGAACTTTAGACAATTCTCGACACAAATTTTGCATAACACTTTTTTCCCCTTCTCCACTTGTACGTGGCACTCTTTCGAAAATAGACAAATAGATAAATAATAAAAATAATAACGTTACTTGTTATCGTGTCAAAAGAAGGACACAATCCTACTCACGTTATTACGTGTCTTTTTAAAAACATTTATATAACCTTTGGATTTTTATTTATATATCTGTTTAAGCTTTTTCGTCAGTGTACTAGAAAGAAATTCAGTTGATTACAATCATTTCTGCGTGCTCTTTACATTACTATAGTACAATCCTGAATATGACAGCACAATACTACACCGTTCAATTCTGTAAAACTGACACAAAGCTGTTTTGCTTGAAAAGGGCGCCATTTTCCTCTTATTCATATTTATATCGATTCTTTGCTTTACAAAACTAAATTAATTACATGTTTACTTTTTTAATATCCCATTTTGCTGTTTCGGATAATTTTACTAAAGTAAGTAAAGCTTCATTATTTTTCAAAACTGTTTTTGTTTCTTTGTTTTTCGATATTTCGTCGATATTAATTAGTAAGAGTGTTTAGCAGAAAAGCCAACAAACGACTACCGAAAAAATAAATATACAGGAAATAAATGTTACCATAGTCAATAAAAGTTCAGCTATTTTTTTTGTTTTGAAATAGATTTTAATGTTCTTTACTTGAAACAATTTCAGCGAACCGAAATTAAAACTAAATTTGAGACGATAACTACTTAAACGAATTTGTATATAAACTACACATGCCATAATCGAATATTCCTCAAGCACCAAATAACGGAAAACATTAAAATATTTTTATAAATATTCCTTACGTTG
The DNA here is from genome assembly GCF_053919585.1 of Euprymna scolopes. Classification (NCBI taxonomy): domain Eukaryota; kingdom Metazoa; phylum Mollusca; class Cephalopoda; order Sepiida; family Sepiolidae; genus Euprymna; species Euprymna scolopes. The sequence goes on along the minus strand of NC_136500.1, from coordinate 135,238,656 downwards.
ACCGAACTCTTTTAAATTGTTAACGCGGAATGTACAGGTGCCCCTCCTTCAAATTGGAAACGGGGCTCTCCATTTCAAAGTCGCTGCCATTTTGATTTTTTTTTTTGCCGGTTCGTGAATTAAAAAAAAATATTTGCAAACTACTTAAAAATACAAACCAATGAACTTTTCTACCATAAAAGTAACTTTTATTGACTATGGTAACATTTATTTCTTGTATATTTATATTATTATATATATATATATATATATACATAACATTTTCTCTTTGTAAGGAAACATCATTTTGTTGGTCACTCTTGGCTACGAATGGAAACATATTTGATATAAAAATATATATTTTCGCGTACATTATCTTTACTTTCATCATATTTTGCTTAGGGTACAATTTTTGAGTATCAAAACCTATCTCTTTACAACCCCTCCTTTTCATAACCTATCATGCTTTCATCAATCACAGTCCATTTTTTGCAGGCTGTTTTTGAACCCAGTCAACGCCGTGTACTTCTGCTAGTATATCATATATATATATATATATATATATATATATATATATATATATATATATATATATATAAGCATATAATCGTAGGATCACCGAAGTTAAGCAACATTGAGCCTGGTTATGACCTGATGGGTGCCCATTTGGTAATTCTAGGAGTTGTATACCTTCTCTGCTTATCTCAGCATTTGTTGCTAGTCGCCCTGAACATACAACCCATTTGAAACTGATATTTAACAATGTCTCTTCAGGAAAGGTATGGTTGGAGATTGCGCACCTCCTGCCACAAAAACTCCATGGATACCCCTATGAATACTATGAATACCCCTACGTTGGGTATTTGTAGTCAAAGAGGCCTTCTCTCTCTCATTCCCTCTCTCTCATATATATATATATATATATATATATATATATATATATATATATATATATATATATATATATATATATATATATATATATCCCCAAACTTGTTGGAGACAAATAACAGCAATACCTTATGTTTAGCTTATGTTGTACTTTATTCTTCAGTCAAACATGCTGGGTTTTATTTTTTAAGTTAATGTCTCACAAAACATAACTTGTCACCCGTCGTCCCTATGACAGCATTGCATTTAGCTAACATAATATTCAATCGTATTAATATTTCAAGTAGAAGTGATGGAATTCAACCTGTCACTTTCTTTTAACATATTTAATAGTAAATAGAATTATTTTTGTTCATATTTTAGACATCTTCCGATCTATGACTGGCATAAATTTATCATGGTTTTCCATGACATCAGATTTGTAGAATGCATAAAAAATTTCTTGTACTATTTGGTATTTTCATTTACCATAGCATCTCACGTTAACGTGGTCATGCAAATCGTTTTCCAATAATTCCTCATAACGGCGACCTTTGTGAAGCTTCGTGACAATAAGTACACTTATAAAACCATAAATGTCTGTTTCATTTTAACTGAGGTATTGATTGTGCTTTCTCTTTCCGGTTCTTTTCATTTTTTATACGCCGTTTGATACAAACCAGTTGCTGTTATTTCTTATTTATTTTGTACCGTCGGTTTCTGTTATGCCACAATGTCGGATTTTTTTGTTACAATACTTTGGTTATTACTTTTAGAACAAAGAAATTATGTTTTAGAGTCGACGTATGACAGTTTCAATAACCGTCGCCTATTTCCATGAACATTGTAACCTACTTGTTGTTATTATATCAGTAAGAATAAGCCATCTCAACATTTAAATAGAGTCTCTTGCCCTCCAGTCTATGTCCATATGTTAGCTATATTCTAGAATTATGGCGTTTTTCTGTGAAACAAGCACTTGCTGTGATTTAATAACTAGGAGTTTTAAGACAAGTAATCGTCTCTAGTTGTTAACTTATAATGATCTCTAAAGTATGAATGAATTGACATTCCACCCATATTTTATGCGTAACTGTTAAAATGCATTGCAGGTCATCACAAGAATTGTTCTACCGTTGAGTTTTCGCTGGTAAGGATCGTTCGTCTGTTCTTGCACTGTAGTGCAAATAAAAATTCATATTTTTTCTTATACTGTCCGCATCCTTGCAATTCATACACCTACCATTGCAATAGAGATCCATTTTATATATAAGAAAACCTTAAGCATTGTTGGCAATACAATTATTGTTTAATTAACCATTAAGGGAATGGTTTTAGCGAGTGCACGGAATTGACAAAACACCTTATACCTGAAACAAGGGATAATATCTCTTCTGTCAATAATCCATATGGTACGCTCACCTTGAAATCTAACCGACCCCAATAGAGACGGAAAAAAGGTATATGCATATATATGTATATATATATATATATATATATATATATATATATATATATGTATATATATATATAAAAGGAAAATTACAATTGAATTTACCAAAATGATCAAAGATGGTAAAATTAAAGTAAATTATACATATTAAAAAATTAATATTTATAAAATTAACTCAGCCAGACATAAAAGCGCGATAAAAACAAATAGGAAATAGAGCTTATAATATAAGCAAACAGTTATTAAAATATGTTAAAAAACACTTTGAAATGAGTTAAAAACATATTTAATCTGAAAAGGAAACACTAGATGAATAGATAGCCCTTAATCCGCGGAGTTTCGAAGAAATACTCTCCTTCTCATCAGAGGGTAGGAATTAGCAAAATCCAGGATTGGATTTTGCATGCAGAAGTATTTGATGAAACAACAAGTAAGTCAAAGATCTTACTTGAAGACAAATTAAGTTAAGCAGAGGGAATATGGTAAAGAAAAAGGTGATTACGCATAAATGGATAGTCTGGTGGAAGATAAAAAATCCAGTTACGGTAAAATCCAAATGTAAAACTTCAAGAAAGTTAAAAGAATTTCCATTTGTACAAGTACAGCCCAAAGATGTCCCGTAATTGGAAGAAGATGGTCCATAATAATCCAAAGGCAGAAATCCATGGAATAATTCACAAACATGTGTACAAAGAAAAAATAATATTAATAAAAGAAAAATAAGATGTGCTTTTCACTCTACTTCCGAGACATAACTATCATAGTTTCCTTTTCAGATTAAATATGTTTTTAACTCATTTCAAAGTGTTTTTTAACATATTTTATTAACTGTTTGCTCATATATATATATATATATATATATGTATATATATATGTATATATATATATATATATATATATATATATATATATATATATATATATATATATATATATATATATATATATATATATATTAGTTATAGCCTGCGACGGATTGCTGAAATGGAAAACATCCCAAAATTTCTTATATGCCTTTTCCCCACTACTTCTGTATGCACAAGTTTTTCGTTCTATTTTCTGAAAATGTATAAAGATTTTCTAGAACCCGCAAAATAAATTGTCCGTGTGAGAACAGTTAATGCGTAGATGTAACCCACACACTTGTAAAGATTGCCTCTCAGCTTTGATGACGGTGATTGCAAACGGCAATCGAATTGAGAAATTGCAATGCTCTAAAGGGAAATGACGCATCTGATCGGATCATAGGAATGCGTGGAATTAGGACATCTTTACGTTTAAAGGCGGTGTTAAGATTGTAACTTCTATGATGTTGTTCATTATTTTTTTTAATGCAAACTAGGTGCCATTGCATTGGGTTCGTTTTTATTTTTTTTATTTCGCAGCATGATAATTGATACTTTAATTTTCAATTGCAGCATGTGCGGTGGCATTCTTGACAAATGTAGTGACTTAAAAAATCTGTGTTGGATAATAAACCGCTTCTTCGTCTTCCATAACAGTGTTGGAGGACATGGTTGTGACCTCATTACTTGTCATTTCAAGCTGAATTATATCGGTAAGTCTATTTACGTCTTTGTTTAGAGCTGCAAGAATAGCTCGTTCACTCAGCGGACTGGGATTTTTATAATTAATTTGAATATCCGGAAAAACCTTTTTTTACCAACGTATCTTTTGATGTAACTAAATAATGGAAGTAATGAGGCCACGAAATTAGTGCTTAACTCGGATCAGTCGCCACTTTTCCCTTCCTATTTTCCAACAAATGCTGCGAAAACTTGTCTGCAGATCGATCGTTCTGCAACTGGACAAGCATGTTTTTAATGTCTGCACATAGTTTCAAAAAGTAGAATAGTCGAGGAAAGCATTTATTTCATCTGCTGGTGTTGATCGAGGAATTACCGGTAACATTTGTCTCAAATTTCCTTCATAAACTATTACTGCATTTCCCAATGATCTGACATTGCCACGCAAATTTTGCAAGAGTCGACCAAGAGCCTTAAGTGATTTTTTTGTGTGCCATTGTGCATTCATGCCAAATTAAAGGTTTACATTTCTGCAATATTTTCCCCATGCGTGATGTTTTGGAGATGTTGAACATGGACGTTTTGAAAAATTAAATGTTTAATAGTAATTTCAAAGCAGATCGATCAATTCTTTTCCCTGATCGCAAGGTCGTAGCTAATCCGCATGAACGGAAAAGCTAAAGATATGCCATTTTGTGATCGAATCGCTGCCAAAATAAATTTAATCATGAAGATTTTACTAGTTCCTCCTGGTGCTTTTCTAATTTGTTGTAATTTTCAAATAATCTTCTATTTTCAATATAAGTAATTTAGGTGATTAAAATAGATGTTATTCATGTTTTGATAATGCGCTATTCGCTGTAAGTAATTTACGTGACAAAAATAGGATTTATCCATGTTTTGACAATGCATTATTCATTGTAATTTAGCTGACTAACATAGGATTTATTCAAATTTGTCTAATGCCTTTTTCATTGGAAGTAATTTAGTGGACTAAGATATGATGAGGAGTAAGAGAGGTAAAGAAAAAAAGAAGATAGAGAGATATAGATAAAAAAAAAGAGAATGAAAAATAGAGAAAGAGAAGGTGATCGAGAGAGAAATTGAGAGATAAAGACAGACAGAGACAGAGAGAAATAGAGGGAGAGTTAAAAACAGAGAGTGAGAGAGATAGATAGAGGGAGGGAGAAAGAGAAAGGATGAGAAATATAGAGGGAGTGAGAGAGAGAAATGGGCTCAGAGAGAGATGGAAAGTGTGATAAAGAATGACAGATAGAGATTGAGAGAGAAATAGAAAGAGAGATATAAAGTGGAAGAAAGAGAGATGAATATAGAGAGATATAAAAGTGAAGAGAAGGGAAGGGAGAGAGAGAAAGAGTGAAAAGGAGGGCGTAACAGTGCGCGAACTTCACTTCACCGTTTTTGTTCTCGGTCAATGGATTAGAAATCCTTCTAGTTTGACGCATCTTTATTTTTGTTCCTTTCACGAGTATCCCTTTTTTGTGAGTTGGATTTTCCACACATTATAAAACGATAAATAGGAGCAGATTGAGAGAGAAAGAAACTTGGAACTAAAAAATACACCGACCTGTTCAGTTCAATAACCGCTATTCGTTTATACCTCATATACAATTATAATGCAACCTTAAAAATGAATTTTTGAAATAAAATTTATTTGTTTATTTTGTAATATAATTATATAAGAAGTATGAACAAATATATTTGTTAGTTAAACTTTTAAAAATACTGACCACTAAAACAACGATTACGCAATTGGTAATTTTTTATGTACATACTCAACAATAAAGTAACAATTGGTATTTTCGGCATTTTTTGAGACACACACATTTTTTATTACTATTATTATTTGATAGTAAACATATGGCAATAAACCATACTAGTGTATAGCGAAGTAGTAAAACTATCGTTAAGAAAAAATGACGAGAACAAAAGAATATTCGTAACGTTCAAATTCATCGACTTTCATCGAACCCATGTATGGAATACTATTGTGATATTTGGGCTGGTGCATCTGCTACTAGGCTCTCACTCTTGGACAAGGTCCAAAAGAGAGTAGCTGTCATAAGGAACATAACTACGTATCAACATTTCAGCTTCAGGGGGAGGACATAACTACGTATCGAACCGGATACGAAACAGGATATACAAGAGCTACCATTTAAAGGTGGAGGCGTATTGTCTAATTTTGCAGTCTCGCGTCGGACACTCTACAAGTGTAAGTCCGGTTGACCAAGCTTCCCATTGACAATCACTAGCTCTCACACGCTAAGTTTCTTTTCTTTACCTTCATTGATATTATCTAATTTCAAAAGCAAGTAGCCATATTGTATTTTGTATTATTACGAAGTACCAATAAACCTTCTTTGTTATGCATACCACTCGGCGTATTTTGTCATCTTATTATGTACCCTTGAAACCGGATATAACAGTTGGAGAACGAAGATGATTCTTTTTCTCTTAACAGAGATAAATTACCGTGTTAAAAGGACTGTGTTCTATTCTATGATTTTTCGACGAATATTTAAAAGGATGTCGTTACTGAACTTACGGAAAGATAATAAAAGTGTAGTTGAAAGATATTGAAGGTAAAATAAACTTTATTTATATTTTTGACGAAAGGAATATTTGAGAAACGCAAACTGAATTTGAAACTAGCGCATAGGATTAAGAGTTTTCGAAAGAAAAGAAAGCACTCTTACAATTCTTTTTCTTTAAACAAAACAAAGACTATTGTTATAATTTTTTTACATGCAGCCGTATTTTTGTTGGAAAAGAGTTTGTTCATCATTGTTTCGGGTAAATTAATTAGAACTATATGTTTTATGAATTTGAAAAAGTATTATTTGTGTAAAATTACGTTGTTGAAGGAGTTTATTTTGCAAAATCTGTAAAATTACTGTCACTAAATTGTATAAACTTTGTTGAGACATTTATACTTGCAAAACTTGTAGAAGTATTGTTGTTAATTTGCGAACACGTATATTTACGAACTTTTGTAAAATCATTGTTGTAAATTTTGGAAATACATTTTTTTAAGGTAAAATGGAACAATTGGCTGCGTTGACGAAGATGCTTACTCTTAGCATACAAGAACAGTAAAAAATGATACAAAAATTCTTAGTGCAACGACAACAGCAATAACAGCAAGAAATGACACAAGAAACTTTAGAGGCCCAACAAGAACACAAATGTTGACGCAACAGAAGAATTTGGAAAAATTAATTCAAACCTCCACATTTGAGAAAAAACGAATTTTTCTGCAGAGGGTATTTGAATCTCTTTGTCGGAATTTCACTACTCTCCCGATACTGGCGTTACATTTCCAGCATACTACAGAAGGTGTGAAACAGTTTTGACAAAGAGGTGTTCGGACTGAACCAACGAAGAAAAAATTACGCGGTTACTTCAAAAACTGGGTACTGATGGAAACACAAAGTATGCTAATTTAATTTTCCCTAAAAAGCCGGAGGAAGTGAATTTTGAAGAGAAAATAAGTACTTTATCTAGAATTTTTGATAAAAGAGATAGCCTTTTCCACTCTAGATATAAATGTTTACATTTACAGAAATCGGAATCTGAAGACTATCCAGTATTGTATTGTAAATTGCTTATGTGAATCCATTACATTAAATGGAATTTCTGTGGATTTATTTAAATGCTTGATCTTTGTACAGGGACTCACATCACCAAGGGACAAAGATAAAAAATCCCGGATCCTAACAATTATGGAATCGGATCCAAATATAACTTTACAAAAAGATACCGAGGAATGTCAACGTCTCATTACTATCAAGAGAGTCAACACCCGCATTGAGAGAAAGAAACGTTTACAAGGTACAACCTGTAAAAAGACAACGGACTTTTAGAACGTACAATGCCCAAGAACAAAAGACCCCCATAATGCACAAGGACCAAAATTGTGGATGCTGTGGAAGTACGAGACACACCAAAAAGATCTGCTGGTTCAGGAATAGGATATGTTACGAATGTGGATTCAGAGGCCATAAGGGAACGTAATGTGACCAGAAGAAAAATCGAAAGACTGACAAAGTGAATGCGCTTCGTACAAGGAAAGAGAAAAGTTGCGAAAGGCGTAAGTATGTCGATGCTCACATAAACGGACATCCTGTAACATTACTCCTGGATAGTGGTGAGGACATCAGCATCATAGATGAAGATATCTGGAGAAGGATCGGTCGACCTAAACTAATGGAAACCAGCAAGATGGCGAAGAGCGTGTGCGGCAAAAAAGTTGGAATTCAAAAGAGGACTGAGGTGCAACGTGGCATTTGGTGGTCAGACACGCAAGTCCAATATGTACGTGGTACCAGGAAGGAACACAAGTCTATTTGGAGTGAATTGGTTTGTTCTGTTTAACTTATGGGAACGACCAGTTAATTCTTTTTGTAATAGGTTGAACACAGAGAAATCGAACCAAGTGGAAGGCCTCCTGGACGATGTAAAATCTGAATTCCCAAGAGTTTTTTTGTGCCGAAGGACGTGGACACTGTGTGAAAATAGAAGCCAAATTTGAAGTGAAGAAAGATGCCAGCCCAGTGTTCAAACCTAAAAAAAAATGTACCTTTTTCATCGATGGACGCAACCGAGAAGGAGTTGGAGAGACTTCACTAGTTAGATATCATTGAAAAAGTTGAGCATACGGATTGGGCCAGCCAAACTGTATATGTGAAGAAAAAGAATAACAACATCAGAGTCTGTGCTGATTGACAACGGGACTGAATGATTGTATAAAGGACCACACTTATCCCCTTCCGTTGGCAGATCTATTCTACAAACTAAATGGAGGAAAATTGTTTTCCAAGATAGGCCTCTCGGACGCGTACTTGCAAATAAAGTACCTGTGCATTAACACGCATAAAGGTATCTTTCATGTAAAGAAGCTTACTATCGGCTTAAAGTCGCTCCTGCTCTCTTCCAACAGATGATGGATATGCTGCTCGCAGGTTAAAATTTTCAATGGCATACCTTGACGATGTCTTGATAAAGAGCAGTAATTTGCAAGAGTATAAGAAGCACTTAAGAGAATAGAGGTGTTTGGTTTCAGATTGAGTCCAGAGAAATGCGATTTCTTCACGGAAAGGATCAAATACCTAAGTCAAATAATCGATAATATTTGGAGTCAAAAAGTTTAACCGTTTTCTCCATAGACGGAACTTCATATTACAGACGGACCATAAACCGTTAATCACGATATTTGGATCGATGAAAGGCATCCCTACGCATACCAAAAATCGACTCAAGCGATGGGCTGTCACCCTCTTAAACTATCAGTTTAAGATGGAGCATGTGTCATCAAAAAAGCTAGGACACGCGGATTCACTGTCAAGATTGATTCCAAAAAGAAATGAAAGTTTCGAAGAGACGGTAATTGCAGCTCTTAAAGATGTCAGCGAATGCTCAAATTCAATGTGCAATATGATCCGTGAACTCCCGGTAACTCTAGAAGAGAGTAAGAGAGAAGCCGCAAAAGACGTTTTCATAAAGAAGATGAAAAATCAAGTAAGACGGACGGAAAGAAATAAAAAGAACAAATGACACCTTTTTCCATTTGCGAAGATGTACTCATGTATGCTGATAGAATCGTACTTCCACAGCTATTACGAAGAAAAATGTTAAAGAAATTTCACACAGGTCATCCGAGCATTTTAAGGATGAAATCCCTAATTAGAGGTTACGTGTATTGGCCTGGTATTGATAAAGAGGTGGATAACTGTGTCAAAGCGTGCAAAGGATGTCAGTTAGAAGACCGAGATCCCCCTGTAAAAACGACCCCGTGGCCGAAGACGAAATTGCGCTGGTCACGTTTGCATATTGATTATACCGGACCCTTAAAAGTTTTTTTTACTTAATTGTAGTGGACTCTTTCTCCAAATGGCCGGAGATATTCAAGATCAGGCATCCAACATCAAGGAACACTGTAAGTGCACTTGGCGAAAATTTCAGCCGGTTTGGTGTACCAAAGACCATTGTGAGCGACAATGGAACAACATTCACAGGTTACGAATTTAAGGAATTCTACAACTCACTGGATATACAACACCTCACGACACCTATTTACCATCCTAGGTCGAATGGGTTAGCAGATAAATTTGTGGACACATTTAAGTGGGCATTAAAGAAAAACATGGACATTGACACGGATGAGCGAACAATACAAACATTTCTAGCAATCTACAGAGTAACCCCAAATCCAAACAATGAGGTAAATTCATCCCCTGCAGAACTTATGTTCGCCAGAAAAATTAGATCCATTTTCGGATAAAAAAGAAGTTGCTCGAAAAGAACACTTTAATGCAAAGTGCTATTCCCCAGGAGATAAAGTTTATTTAAAAATTTTTCTAAAATGGGAAAAATCCTGGATTGGATGGTATCATTAAGAAAAGAATTGGGAACATGGTCTATACTATTCAAGGCCCAAGTTTTTTCTGTAAAAGACATATTAATAAAATCCGTTCCAGAATCTCGGAAAATACAGAGAAAATTGTTGTGTGACGCATTTGACATTTCAAAACAGGTGTGTATACACGGACCCATGAATATATCCCCTGAGCCTACCATACTGACTGGACAGAATTCTTTACCGCAAGAAACTCTGACCAAAAGGAAAAGCACACGTAAAAGGAAAGTCGTCAGGAGTTTAAGCCCTGATCGTAAACGGAAGCGATATTAAAGCTAAAATCGGGAAGATTTCAGCTTCAGGGGAAGGACATAACTACGTATCAAACCGGATACGAAACAGGATATAAAAGAGCTACCATTTAAAGGTGGAGGCGTATTGTCTAATTTTGCAGTCTCACGTCGGACACTCTACAAGTGTAACTCCGGTTGACCAAGCTTCACATGGACAAGCGCTAGCTCTCACACGCAAAATTTCTTTTCTTTACCTTCATTGACATTTTCTAATTTCAAAAGCAAGTCGCCATATTGTATTTTGTATTATTACGAAGTACCAATAAATCTTCTTTGTTACGCATACCACTCGGCGTATTTTGTCATTTTATTATATACCGTTGAAACCGGATATAACAGTCGCCAACCTAATAGGCCCTGAACTGTCATCTAAGCTTCAGCCTCTGCCCCATCGACGAAATGTGTCCTACCTCTGCCTGTTCCACAAGTACTTTAACGGTGAATGCTCTGACAAACTGCGAGCACTTGTACCCCCTCGACGTAAATACCCCCGACAGACCCGACAAGGAGGTAAATCCCACCCTCTTACAGTAGAGATCCCTAGATTTAAGAGGGCCTTCTACTCCAGTAGTTTCTTCACCAGAACCGCTAGACTTTGGAACTCCCTTCTGGGACCATGCTTCCCCAACTCTACTGACATGCAGAAGTTCAAGTATAACGTGAACCGATATCTTGCTGCCCAACTCCCTACATAGTACCCCTGTAGCTTATGTCCTTGATAGTAGCTCCCTACATCAAATTGGCGATGTGCCTTGTTTGGTGTGAAAATGTTATAAAAAAAAAGAAACGATTTCGAAAATAACATTTTTTAATATAATAATATACCTTCATCTTAACTATTTAAAAAAAACACCTGGATTAGATAAAAATGCTACCGCAAAATATCGAGGCAATTGGACCAATAGATATTTAGATTATCAATTAGTAACCAACATCATTTTACACACACACACACACACACACACACATATATATATATATATATATATATATATATATATACATATATATATTTAAAAGAGTGTAGCCAGTGGCGGTTCAGCCTTTTATCATATTTTTATTTGAAAATGTTTTTATAACGCGTGTCAAGCTTTGGTTCGCTCTCTTCAGCTATTTTCGTAAAAAAGTTTTCTTTTTTTAAATGAGAGTTGTAAATGTTATTTTTACATCCGCTGACACTAAATGTGTTTTTCAAAGTGATGTGTTCTCAGACATTCTGTCCCCAACAGTAAGTGGTGGTAGTGTCCAGTCAGAGCTAAGTTCAAAGAGGGGGCATATGGTTCATTTGGTGAAGGTTTTTATGGAGTTTTTATGACTTTCTTTCCCCACGTATAACACACACTCATACCCAATCACACACACATACATATAACTACATATACATATACACACTGATACGCACGCAGGTATATACACATATACACACGCACATACACAGAAATATATGTAGGAGCATACATATATGCATACCCACCTACACACTCGCACACATACTCACACACATCCACCCACTAACATGTCACACACATATTGGTTAATTGCCCCCCAACCAAAACACACCTGCGTACATGTACTTAATCATTACAAAATAAGTAACTACCACCTCTTACTGCTTTTTACGAAAATATCTGAAGAGAGCGAACCAAAGCTTGAAACGCGTTCTAAAAACATTTTAAAATAAAAATATGAGAAAAGTTTGAAAAACCCTCAATTGTTGATGGCTACACTGTTTTAAATATACATTTTTCTCTCGTTGAAACTACACAACCATCACTTTATATATATATATATATATATATATATATATATATATATATTGGTAGGTATTTAATTATTATAGTCAAAAAAATAATTATGACAGCCCCTTTAAGAAATTCGTTTCTTATCGTTGAGCACTTTCCGTTGAATTAAAAATCGGTCAATTTAGCTCTTATGCGTAGATCATCGTATAACGATTTGATCACTGTCTGTCTGACGTAATGAACATTTAAATTAAAATGTTTAAAATTCAACGCTATTTCACACGGTTAATAGTAGCCGAATGGATACGGCCTCCGCTAATCGAGCCAGAGATGTCTCGTGTCGCGGGGTTCGAATCGTTCGACTGGTAGTAATCGTGACACCCTACACTGAAGAATCCCGAAAGGATGAAACCCTAGTGTCTGTAGGTATTTAATTATTATAGTAAAAAAAATAATTATATATATATATATATATATATATATGTCAAAACCGACCTTTGTCTTACTCTGCCCTCGTGGGGAGGCAAGTAAATAGGAAGAGAGGGTGGGAGATAGATAGATAGATAGAGAGAGAGTAAAATTGCAACTAAACAATACACTGGTACGTCATTTTTCAATAACTGCTATTCGTCTATACATCTTACACACTTGAATTAAAAAATAAATGTTTAAAGAATAATGCATTTTTATGTTGCAATTAAATAGTATAAGAAATGTATTTGTTTGTTTCACGTTCAAGAAACGAATGCGGGATCTGTAAAAAAATAAATATTTTTATGCCCGTGAATAACAGTAAAGTCAATCGAGATTTGTTCGGCATTTGTCGAGACATAGGACTTTTTTTATTATTTGGTAGGAAATATATAAAAATAAACCATGCCTGAACTCCGTCATCATCTGATAAATATTTTGTTTGAAGCAATGCTGTTTTTTAAAAGCAACAGTTATTATATAGATGTTAAAAAATAACAATTTAAGAGAAATGAACATGTCCAATAATGAACGATACATCGATGCTTTTTGAAATGTTGGATTTAAACACATTTAAATTGTATTAATCGACGTATCTAAACGTTTCTAGCTTCGAAATGCCCGCAAGTACAGAGAGAGGGTGACTATACTTGTTTTAAAAGTTAGAATCTGACAATGATGAGTTGAGATAAGACAAGTTAACTCCCTACTACAGCTAGTAAAAGTTGCGGAATGAAATATGAAAGATTTTATTCGAAAACACATTTGCATTGATTTCTATTCCATTACACGTCAGTCTTTCGTGAACTGCTCTTGTTAAGTGGCGTATTGTAATGATATAAACGTTTATTCAGTGTAAATGTATGGTTTGAAATGATGTAAACGCATCAATCACACACGATCCATTTCTATCCATTTGAATAACAATTACAAAGAATTTACCGTTTTAATGTAAGTCTATTTTTAGTATGCTATGTCTCACTTGCACATCTCAACCTAATGTTACTTTGCAACTGCGAACATTTCAATGTGTTAAAGGTGTGTCTCGCCTTTAGACATTCTTATTAAAGTTACTTAAAGGATCCTGTATATATATATATATATATATATATATATATATATATATATATATATATATATAGTGGAAATGGCAATTAATAAAAACTGAAGAAAGTGCTCAATACTGCTGTAGAGCAAATATGCGTTTTACTTTTTATTACCGTATCTTTCTGTTAAGTTACATTATTTTTTCGGCTATCTGGCCGTTTTTTTTTGTCCGTCTGTAGCTTCCTCACACTTTTACAGAAAAAAAAATTACGGTTTTTTTTCTGTAAACGTGTGAGGAAGCTAGAGACGGCCCAAAAAACGGCCGGGTAGCTGAAAAAATAATGTAACTTAACAGAAAGATAAGATAATAAAAAATAAATCGTATATATATATATATATATATATATATATAAGATAAAGTGTTTGTCTGTCTGTGTGTGTGTCTGTGTATCTCTGTGTCTATGTGTGTACATTTCCCTACGCAATAACTCTGTCAATTTAAAGTCTAAATACTCGAAATTTGAAATACAGGGTACTGAGATTTGGAAAAATCGATGTGATCTGTTTTCGATGTGTTGATTAAGGGGTCAAAATTCAACGATTTGACCTTTGAGAACTCTACCAAACTCCTCCGGCAATTTTCGACCTAAACACTTGATATTTTAGGTATAGGTTCATTGGACATGGATCTTACTTAATAACTTAATTTGAGCTAAAAACAAGAAATGTTAAGGAATCATAATAGGGGTCAAATTTTAAGAAATTGACCACTTTTTTCTTTTTTTTTTTTTTGCTCAACATACATCTCCAAATACCGAGGCAACGCCGGGCACCCATGCTAGTATATTTATAAAAGTTTAAGTGTTTGTCTGTGTGTCTGCGTGTCTGTGTTTGTACATTTCCCTACGCAATAAGTTTGTCAATTTTTAGTCTACAAACTCGAAATTTGACATACACGGTACTGAGATTTTTGAAAATCGATGTAGATGGTTTTCGGCCAGAAATTTGGCTGTTAATGGGTCAAGGTTCATGGATTTGACCTTTGAGAACTCTTCCAAACTCCTTCGACAATTTTCGGTCTAAACACTTGAAATTTTATATATATGTTCCATGGACATGGGTCTAACTTAATAATTGATTTGAACCCACAACAACAAATGTAAGGCGTCATAAAAAATTGACCGTTTTATTATTTTTTTTTGGCTCAGTATCCATCTCATCCCCCCCCGGGAAACGCCGGGTACCTATGCTAGTATATATATATATATATATATATATATATATATATATATATATATATATATACTGCGTCAATCGTGTTATTGCAGAATAATATATCAATATTTCACTAAATATGCGTCACAAGAAAATGAAATTATATCATAAAACGACTGCTTTAAGGTTTGTTATTTCTAAAAGCTTTATTCAGAGTCATGCCACATTCACGAAGTTATGAGATTTTATCGTTTATTGTGGTATTTCCCCTGTCCACTGCTTTATTGCAAAGCTTTTTAATTATTTTAAGGCAAAATGCAATGCCGTATCATGCGAACGTTTCTTTTTATTATATTTTCTGCCAAAGAATAATGAGAAATAGGTGCTAAGCCTTCAATAAATAAATTATTATTCATCGACATATCCACCATTTTTTAAAATAACTTACAACAACCTATTCTCCCCCAGGCATGTCAAGTGTATGATCTCCAGAAGGAGTTATGGCTCTTGTAATATCAACTCTGTTCTCCACATGCCATCCTTTGAAGTAAACTGTTCTCCTCGCTTATAAACTCCTCTTTTTAATACTGACCCGAGATATTCAATGGGGTTAAGGTCTGGAGAACACGGTGGTCATATCATGAGAGTTTCTTCAAAGAAGCTCATAGTTTCAAGGAAGGCTGCAGTTATCCTAACAGAATCGGATTGTGCATTGTCATGCATAAACATAATCTGAACTCGATGTGACACTGGTATGTCATCTAGCCATGATGACAAATGTTTATTCAAAAAGCCCGTGTACGCATTGCTAGTAAGTTTTGAACCCTCTGGACTCGGATTGGGCCAATCAACTTATCCCCAATGATTCTCGCCCAAAACATTAGTACTCCATCTCCTCGTTGGCGATGAACTCTTTGAGGGGTTGGAGTTTCGTTCGAGTGATTACATATAATGATAGAAGATGTATCGAGACATAGGACTGGGTATATTTAATCTTGCAGAACGTTAGTTCATTAAAATTGTAGGGTCTTCGTTCGTGCCTGGTCCACAAAGTATGAAAATAAAAAAAAAATGAATAAAAAATAACGTTTGCAAGTGTTTTTGATATAGATGTACATCATAATACTTTGATAAGTATGTTTTAACTTATATTGGAATGGTATAATAAAATTGTGGTGTCTGCTTTCGCGCCTGGCCTCCATAGACTGGAAATACGCACACACTTTAAGAAATAATAATAAAGGAAATGTATCGAGACACAGGAATGGGTATGTTTGATCTGGCAGGACGGTTGTTCATTAAAATTGTGGGGTTCACGATCGCGCTTGGTCCACAAAGTATGGAAAAAAAAAAAAAAAAAAAACGTTTACAATTTTTTTCATATAGATGTACATAAGGATACTTTGATAAGAATGTTTTAACTTAAATAGGGATGGTATAATAAAATTGTTGGGTCTGCGTTCGCGACTGGCCTCCATAGAATGGAAATAGGCACACACTTTAATAAAGACTTTTCATATCTAACTGCATAAGTATACTTTGATAATTATGTTTCAGTTTAGGTATAATAAAATTATGAGGTGGTCGATCGCACCTGACCTCCATAGAATGGAAATATGTCACAAAGTTTAACAAGTTTTTTTTTTAATATAGATCCACAGAATATTGTTATAAGTGTTTCAGTGTGAACATGTATGGTAAAACAAATTATGGGGTTTTTCTATTATTTTATTATTTATTTATTATTTATTCACCTTTTAAAGATGCAGCCTGCTACTCCATATATATATATATATATATATATATATATATATATATATATATATACATATATATATAATTATTTACTATATATATATGTATATATATAAATATATATATACATATATATATATATATACATATATATAATTATTTACTATATATATATATAAATATATATATACATATATATATAAATATATATATATACATATATATATAATTATTTACTATATATACATGTATATATATAAATATATATATGTATATATATATATATATATATATATATATATATATATATATATATATATATATATGATTGGTGTGCGATGCAGGCGCACCATAACCAAAACGCTTAGCTTACGATTTACTTTACCTTTGACATTAATACCTGAACTATGAAGACATGTTTGCTGCAAGGTTAAAAATTCAAACATAGACAAATAAATATAACGTTACCCATGCATGTTCGTAATGAAGCGTTCGACCTTCACCATACATATTCCATTTCTTTAATTTATGTACTGATTTTTCCAGCTAAAACTGCAATATAAAATTTCGCATTGGTTCGATTACCCTATATATTAAGTCTTATATCTGTAGACCAAATACGGAGAGAGGAATTTGATAGCCAATTTTTTATTTAATGTATGTACGCATACATACATACATACATACATACATACATACATATGATTAAATAACTTACTGGTTTTCTAACTGATAAACATATTTTTTGTATAGTTTTAAAGGTTAAAAACTTCAAAGACTATACATATATACATTTATATATATATATATATATATATATATATATATATATACATATCAAGGTTTGTGTTTACTATAAGCTTTTTACGCAAATATTATGCAATTATAAATCATGTAGAATATCTGCATGAATATAAATATACGAAATCGTTAACTAAAGATGATTATTACGGAGAGAGGAATTTGATAGCCAATTTTTTATTTAATGTATGTACGCATACATACATACATACATACATATATATATATATATATATATATACATATATTTATAGTATGACAAGGTTAGTAACCGGAATTAAGAATAGGAAATTGGATCAAATGTTTGTAACATGTCTTCTTCCTAAGATTAAGGGTGGTGGTGTTTAATCAACACTGCTGTGGAGCCATGATGTAATATACTGTTTTGTTTTTAAATTCCCGAAACATGATTCATGGTAAACAACTGATGATCCCTTGAAAAATAAATTATTGATACGATAGTAAATTCGAGAGCGAGTTGATGCAGTGATTTCAGGTGATTAAATAACGTACTGCTTTTCTAACTGATAAAAAATATTTTTGTATAGTTTTAAAGGTTAAAAACTTCAAAGACTATACATATATACATATATATATATATATATATATATATATATATATACATATCAAGGTTTGTGTTTACTATAAGCTTTTTACGCAAATATTATGCAAGTATAAATCATGTAGAATATCTGCATGAATATAAATAGACGAAATCGTTAACTAAAGATGATTATTCTATTAGAAACCTACAAAACTAATAGTGAATTAAATAAATGAATGTTTAAAAGAATAACCAAATTAGTTATATCCATAGATCTCTCTCTCTCTCTCTCTCTCTCTCTATCTATCTTGATATATATATATATATATATATATATATATATATATATATATATATATATATATATGCTAGCAGGGGTGCCCGGCGTTGCTCGGGTGTTTGGAGGTGTATGCTGTGCAAAAAAAGCAAAAAAACAAAAAAAATGGTTAATTTTTTAAAACTTTTACCCCTATTATAACCCCTTAAAATGTATTGTTTCGGGCTCAAATCACTTTATTAAGTTAGATCCAGGTTCAAGGAACCTAAATCTAAAATTTCAAGTGTCTCGACCCAAAATTGTCGGAGGAGTTTGGTAGAGTTCTTAAAGGTCAAATCGTTGAACTTTGACCCCTTAACAGCCAAATTTCTGGCTGACACCCGTCACATCGATTTTTCCAAATCTCAGTACCCGGTATTTCAAATTTCGAGTCTATAGACTAAAAATTGACAGAGTTATTGCGTAGGGAAATGTACACAGACAGACAGACACACAGACAGACAGACACGTTCACTTATATATATATATATATATATATATATATATATATATATATATAAATGTATATATATAATTTGAGATTGCTATTTTCCAAAGGTACGGTAACCAGTGAAATATAACGAGGTTCATACAAGAGTGCTCACTAAGAAGAAGAGCAGGTTACATTTGTCTTTACATAAGCAGTAGTTTGTTGCTACACAGTCATGAGCATGTTTCGGTCTACTAGTATTTACTAACTAGAGACCTCATCAGGCAACAACCCTTATTTTCGAAAAATTTTAGAATTCCGTTTTCGAAAATAAGGGTTGTTGCTTGATGAGGTCTCTAGTCAGTAAATACTAGTAGACCGAAACATGGTCATGGCTGGGTAGCAACAAACTACTGCTTATGTAAAGACATATATACATATATATATAATTTTAGTCATTCAATAAAATTTAAGAAATATGACGTGAAATGGTTAAATTTCAAATCAAAAGATGTTAATCATTCAAAGTAAGACAAAGAATTCATTTGAAATATTATCACACTTTATCCTATACGATTTCGACATCTCCCATGTTTTCTATAGGATAAGGAGTTATAATATTTCAAATGTATTTCTTGTTTTACATAGAATAATTTAAATATTTTGATTTGAAATTAAACCATTTCATGTCATAATTTTCAAAATTTTATTGAAGGTCTAAAGGTTGATTTATTTGCTCTATCTTGTATATCGAGCAATCTTTATTTAGATAGGATAGTCTTATAGAATATTATTGCCAATAATATTCTGTAAGACCTATAATCAAAGGTTTCCATACCAGTTGATTGTTAGATAATTTTATTCTGAAGTATATATATATATATATATATATATATATATATATATATATATATATATATATATATATATACATGATTAGGAAGAGCACTGTCGTAAATAATCTCACCCGCTACTAAATTGGCTGAAAAATGCCAAGCTCGTTGTTTGTTTGTTTACAAACAGACGGTTTGAGCACTGTAAAAGTGGTGGCGGATGTCTATTTAAATAGACATTCCGACGAGTTATTTGCATCGCTTCTGTGGTCGAGTGGGAGAACTGCCGACTGTCAACACGACGGTTCTAGGTTCAACCCTTGGCTTGGAAGAGATGCTAGTCTAGCGGCACTGATGAGTTGTAATACAACGAAACAGGACTGTATGTCGATGACTATGTATATATATATATACATATATATATATATATATATATATATATAAACTTAAGAAAGGCATCATTTAGATGATGGCACCAGAATTTTATTCCCATTTGATGAAAGAATGACATATATTTAATGACCGACAAATGACATCCCTTCTTCTAGCCCTAACCAATTATTTTCTTGCAGTGTGTTTACGCTTATATTCCAAGCACAATGGACCACTGGGACGTGTTATTATGGAATTACAGCCTAAATTTAATGCAAAGAGTTTGGGTAAATTACACCTCTAGATTAAATCATATACACGCGAACCGCAGAGGCTATATACCCGAAAGTGTATCTACAATTCTATACAAGGAACTCTGTCTGTGGGTGTTTGTGTGTTTGGGTTCTTTCCTCATTGATTCGAAAACGGTTAAGCAGATTTTAAAACTTCGTGTATGTAACACAATCTAATTGTAATTTAATATGATATTATCCCCCTAACATTTTATCATTTAAAAGAAAAAGCTTCAAATAAACTGTTTATATATTTATTGAATCTTTTTTACAGCATACAAAAATAATTGAAATACAAGACAGTTAGCGTGTTTACATTATCGACGCTTTAAAATAACGTTTCTATGTAGTGACGTTTGTAAGCCGTAGACACACCCGTGTTTTAAAATCTGGTAAAAATAAAATGATTAACATGTCTTCCTGAAATATGTGATATTTATTCATTATTAAATATGCTTACATAAGAAAAGTAGGTTTTGTCAACTATATTAAAGAAAATATATATTTCTTTAGGTGTTCTACACCCCTGTATTTCATGGTCCGAAAATTAAACAAAATAAATGTACGTCGATAAAATTTTCAACATTTATTAAACCTGAAGATCAGCTTATTAAACATTAGTAATTTTTCATATATATATATATATATATATATATATATATATATATATATATATATATATATATATATATATAATCCTGTTATTTATTTCACTTGCCGTAAAGTTTTAAATAAAATTGGACAAAAATCAATATTATATTTCAAAAATAACATTTATTGATAATTTTTCTCGGGAATATAATTATTTTATTTACAAAAAAAAAAAAAAAAAAAAAAAAAGCAAAAGAACAAAAAAAAAACGGAACTCTAAAAAATAATTATTCAAATATTACGTGATATGAAGTTTTAACAGATATTTTTAATAACAGGTTCCCAAAATATGACAAATATATTCCTATAAGAGAATATAAGACTATTGAGATAATAAAAATTGTTAATCCAAAATTGGGCTAAAAAAAATTCATTTTGATTTTATTATTTAAATTGATAGAGGTTGGTCCTTATGTTTTGCGCCTTTTTTCTAAAAAATGTACGAAGGATTGTAAAGAACATTATCTTTAAATGCATGTGTCAAAACAAAACGTTAACATTAATTTTATTTTATTTACTCTTGTCTGTGTGGTTCGTTAATAAAAATGTATTTGTTTTACAAAATGTTAGTTTTAAATTTTTCATCCATAGCTATAAAACGTTTCTCACATTAACAGTTATAAAGCGAATACCCATCCATAGAAATTGACACAAACACACGAAATGAGTACGTTACAGTTAATGTATGTAATGCTGACGTTTTACCCATCGCCGTTGAGATGCCTATATTTAATATACATCTTATTTATTATAAATGTTAATATGATCTTTATTAAAAAATGACCAATGTAGATATATTTTTAATCATACATCTTTCTGAATCTATTTATTTATGTATCTTTTACAGTTTTCTATCTTATTTCAAATTATTTTTTCGTACACCAGATAACCTGACCACTCTTACTTTAGGCTTCTCTCCTTTCCCTCCCTCTTAGTAAACACTCCTCATTCTCTAACTGTTCTTTTTGACCTGTTTAATTCCAGTATTTGTAGATACCTAAATAACATGGTTTCTCTCCCTTTTACGTTTCATTCTTTTGTTTTGTTTTTTTTTTCGATTTACACCGCTTCTCGGCCTCTTCTAACTAAGATCAAAGTGTAGTATCTGTTCCTCAGTGCGAAACTTTTGCTCTTTTTGAAGGGATCTACCACCGAGCTCTCGGGCTAGGTTAAGGTGTTTTTCACTTACTAACTTTTGTTAGCAAGGACCAGGCCCCCTCTTTTGGGGAGTCAGGGCCCCAAGGATCGACTCCACATTGTGGGAGCTTGGACCCGAAAACCGATTCCTTCTTGGATTTACATTGGCCATGGAAGGTTATTTTGCCAATTGTCTTCAAATCTTGTTCTGTACTTTTTAACTCTTTTTCTTTTGCATACTATACCTAGTTAAAATAAAAAACAAACTTCATATGCCTCTATTATTTACATGGATTGGATTTTATTCTCGCATTTAACTACATGATTTTTCTACACGGGTTTCCATTTCTTCTCTGGATAGTTAAAACCAAACATATTGCCTTTGTTGAGTATTCGCTTTCATTTTATTTATAAACTTTTACTTTTCTTTAATTGTCATTTCTTGCATGTTTTACAAAAAAAATGAGCTAACCAGAAAAATATAGTGTTATTTATACTTACCTTTTATCTATTTTTGTTTAAGGAGAAGAGCTTTTCTTTGAAACTCCATGAAATAAGAAACCTTTCACCTTGATTCCTTATTCCTTGTTTTTAACAAAACATAGTAAATTCAATTCTACAATATCTTAGCTTTTTCTTCTTATATTAGGCTCTATTACTGATATTAAGCTTTTTAAATCTTGATATTTGCTGTTTTATAAATATATACTCTATATTTATATTTCTGCACTTTCGAATTTGAAAATTTTTTTTTAATAATTTTTCTTGCGAAATTTGCTCTTATAACTATATACATACAAGGTGTCTCAATAAAATGTATACACTCTTTAATTTATTTCAACTTGCTCCATGAAGACGCTATACCACGTTCCCAACACCATGTCGAAGAACAAGAGAAAAAATATATATGTATGTAGATTGAAAAAAGAGTGTATATCTCCGAAATATATCTCTCTTTAAAATATAAGCACTTGTTTATTTTATAAAGAAAAAAAACTCGCGTTGTAGCTATTTGGCTTTAAAGTGTTCAATGTAACACGTATCTTATATATATATATATATATATATATATATATATATATATATATATATATATATATATATATATATAGGAGCATAAGCCTGAGGAGTCCTAGAGTGGATGAAACGCGGAATATTAAGTGTAGCTTAATCGCCATATATATTTTATAAATTACTAACTAGCTCTACCTACGTATTGAACACTTTTGAAGTAAATACTTAAAGTTCACGCATAAATCTATACTTTCGTATATTAATTTTATGTGAGTAAATTAAGTAGTTATATATATATATATATATATATATATATATATATATATATATAGACTTATAATTATATGCACTTTTACAAGAGCAGCCTCGGATCGAAATGTAATTCAAGTATCTTCGAGTCATAATTGAGGCGGGGTATTGTGCAGCGCATAGAGGATCAATGCCTATTTGGAATTAACTGTATTCTACAAGATATTTTCTATAATCGCTGCATTTTTATTTTGATAATATATTAATTATTCGTCAAAATATAACATTTCATATTTTCTTAAATGTGTCACTAACGCGTAATCCCTTTTACAATACTTTCATATATATTGTATAAATTTATAATATTATAAGAAAGACGAACGTCAGCCAGAGGAAAATTCACAGCTTTTGAATGCTAGCGTTATTGTAGACTTCTTCGTGTTTAATGGGTGAACAAACGTATAAAATGCCGAAGATTGGATCATGCCGAATATTGCTGGACAATAGTAATAACAGGAAATTCCAATTTTGGGGGAACGTAGCCAGAACCGACGGCCTAACAAACTCTTTGGTACAACACCTGGCAAAAGAGGATGTGGAAAACAATGTGAAGGAGATCACGGTCATTAGCATGATTGAGTTGATAATGTCCGCGCGGAACCAGAGTCAATGCCAACGATTCAGTAATGACCATTCCTTCTAAGAGCGAGATTCATTTATATGTATTATATGGAGCTACATATTAAAGGCCAGCGCTTAAATTCTTTGATATGTATCCAGTATATTGATTCGCGTTTGATGTAATATTAAGTAAGTAATTTTTTTTATTTCCTGATATTAACCATTTATTTTGCTCATTTCGCATACCACATAGTCTTTCAGCTTGAAAGCTTCTTTAGCGATATGCATTTGCTGCGGTCAACAGTTTAACCATTTTTTAAAATGTGTTATTTTTTGTATACACGATGAACTTTTATGCCTAATGTATGGTTAAAGATGCTTGAGGTATATCTAGAGCTATTGCTTCAGGACCGACGCAACCGTCAATTGATTCATTGATTTCGTGGTTCATTGTTGAAGCAGTTGACAATATTTTTCATGGACTCGTGCAACTTACTCATAACATACAGGATACTGATTAATCTGTACTGAAACGCAGAAGATTGATTTCCGGTGTTTTTTAATAATGGGCAGCCTGTCGACGTTTTGCTAGATGCTGCGAACATTATTGCTTGGGGAACTTGTCGCCTTTCGACGTTCTCTTTCTCACAGAAGTGGCGTTGCTAGCCTTTCTCTGCTCAATCTGAACTTTTTAGCAGGTACTCGGCTGAGCTAAAATTTATTCCCCCTTTGTAAAAAATTCTAAAAAAAAAAAAAAAAAAACGAAAAAAAGACATCAACACTTTGCCTCAATACTCTATCTGTGTAAAACAAAACGAAAATTTCACGAGCAGAGTATGCTTCTTAGAACTTTCCGTCTACAGAAAAAGTAATAGATAAGTGAAAACAGTTTCTGCAACGAATTTTGCATTTTTAAACAAGCTGACGCCATATTCATTTCGATATTAGTTTTTTTTTAATCAATACAGCTTCGCGGATGAAAGCTTTTAAAATCAACGCGTAATCAACATTTCAGTCTGACTTAATAGACTTAAAAAAACGTTTAATTTTTTTTATATTCATATAGTTTTATATTTTTATATGTAGATTTTGTGTTTGTGTTTGTACGTCTGCGCTCTTAATAGTCAGTTATGACTGGTTTTATTCATATCAAATGTAATATTAGAAAAAGCGTTTTTATTTTTATTTCCAGATAGAATATCAATTAGTCATATATTTACGTACTTTTGTATACGACATAATGTTCCAGCTTTAAAGGTTGCTTATGGACACATTTTTGGTGGTGCCAACAATTTAACTTTCCTTCTTTTTTTTCTCAGATGGGTTATCCATTTTATTTCGTAACGACCATGATTAATTTCCATCACATTCCTCGCCGTTCTGGAATTACACATTGTTAATTATGTCATAAATAATACACGAACGCAAACAGTTTTAGCAAAAAATATTACCTCATAAATCAGTCGGCAGAATTTTTCTTTTTATTCGACCTTTTGTCGGTTACTAACTGCATAAACATCTCAAGCATTGAAGCGATTACTGGAAACGAACATTCGCCAACATTAATGAATAATACATCCATCGATGCTTGAAAACGATAAACAGTAACACACGATAAACAATTTAGAAACGCCCAACATTATGCGGTTCAATGGACACAAGGTAGTGTCTTTTTTAATCCATTCAAAAGTAACAGGGTAAAAAAAGAAATGCTTTATTAATATATCACATAATTAACAAAGACTATTAATGTCAATTCATCTTCTTCTTAAATATAAATATCAGCTGTCTGTTTAAATGTATATATGTATGTATATTTGTATGTCTAGGTAAAAGTTTCGACAGAGGCGACAGATTTGGATAAGATTAGTATCGTTTCGAAGCTCGACCCTTCAGACGACAAATATCGAAAAATAAGCTAACATCATTAATTCCTTCACCCTCAACTGGGTACTTTTCTGCAAGGAGGGGGTCACCTTTTTCGCCTATATTTTCGAGAATCGCCCCCTCCTTTCGATTAACTAGCCTTAATTTAAACCTTCACCACTTTCCGTTTGGCGATAAGCGCAACAGCAAAGACGTCATGTTTTTTTTTCACTTCGCGGTAAGGCCCGGAGCCTGCCTACGACCACTTTTTTCTTCTCATCACCCCCCTCCAAAACACCCGGGTAATGCCGGGCACCGAGACTAGTCTAAAATAGGAGGTAAAAATGACGAATCCTTATCCCTTAAATAATGGAATCTTAAATTTTTAAACAGATTATGAATTATAAACCATTTTAGTACTTCTAACTCATTACTAGTTTAAAGAATCCCTTAGCGGTATCGCCCGGAAAAGTAACTATACTTTTGATACCATAACTTCGGTGAAAAAAAATCAGAGATTTTGAAGAATTAAGTTTGATAAACGTATCTTTGGAATCCTACTAATTGAAATCGGACTTAATATTTTACAACTCCGTAGCTCCGCTTGATATATTTACAGGAAAATTAGTTTATATTCGGAAGAAGATGACGAGGAGCTCATATATATTTGACTGTTTCATAAATGTTCCTGTAATTCTCACACCAATAGTTGAAAATCAACTGTGTTTAGAAGAGGATGAGCGTACACCTTAATTCCCAGGATCATACGTAAACGTAACTTTTCTACAATTATGGAAACATCAATTCATTTGGACAGTAATTGTTGCAATAGATCAGAAAATGCTGTTTTCTTACGCCCACCCCCGTCCACACGTTGCTACTTATAAAAGGACACGCTTGTCCAGGTAGCAAGCTATATCACGTGATTACCGTTTTCTTGTCAAAAATGATAACGCTGAAGTTTATTTCAAGCAAAATCAATTCTTACTTGCAGTCACGAAGGACATATAATAGCAGTTAAGTTATGAATTTGTAATATTTTTTCTGTCTAGATGCAAGTGCTAATATATTTTTTTCAGTTTTTAATCTTTATCATTATTTCATTGTTTTATTTATTGTGTAAATGGTTTTCTCGTGCAAAAATGTAGCGATTCTATCTGGCAAGTTCATTTGGAATGTATATTGTTGTATTTTTTATAATAGATTTTTCTTGTCCATAAATGTTGTTTATATTTTCCAAGTTTATAACATAATGAGATTAGGCAACTGTATTCATTTTCAGTTTGTGGGAGGGGAATCTTTCACCATAATTTCCCTTAAGCAGGCCAAATGTACTTTTATTAAGTACAATACTAAATATATATATATCTATTTTAATGGAGAGTAGATAATGCATTGTGGATGCGTTATCGGCAGCTCCCGTTACTCTCGCTTCTCTTTATTTGTCACTCAGTCCTCATATTTAAATGAGTGGTTTTTTGGAAAAAGGGGGACGAAATAACTGTATTCTATGTTGGCAGTATTTTGCGTGAACCGCAGCCAGAGATGTCGGTGAATGGATTCTGGACCATGCAATAGCTTCTGGTGAGGCCTCTCGATGCTATATTAGTAGGTAATTGTTACGGATTTACCTTTTCATGTGCTACAAAAAATATTTCTTCATTTCTATTTCTCTCTTACCTTTCCTCTCTGCCCTGCTTCAAGCAAGTCTGTCGACCTAGTCCACAAATCGAAAAACTTCATCATGACAAGTTTCAATAAAAAATACACGATTAAACCCGGCTCTCCAACTTCTAATGTAGACCCCCCCCACTACCATGTCTCCTTCTCGAACATCAGGAGTCCACGTTCTAACCTTCCAGAGGTTGAAACCTAATTACAGGAGACTAAACCGGCATATTATTTCGAAGCGAAACTGGCATTGGACAGACTATTTCCCTAGATGAGTTCGTAATTAAACGATACTCTAATTTTACTTCCAAATCTGACCCCAAGACCGCCATGTGCTTCCAGGTTGCACTAGCTCAAACAACTGCATTTATATTTGCTCTCTATCGCCCCCACAACAGCGGAGTTACTATCTTTAAAGCATATCTGAGAAAACTGACGACGTCCTATCTGCTTATCCTTCAGCTAATATTCATGTCTGTGGAGACTTCAATGTTCGCAATGTGGAACGGTAAACTCACTCAAACAAGACCGATTATGAGGGAGAGATTCTGTCATGATTTCTCCATTGCTTATGACCTCACTCAGATTGTCTACGAACCCACCCGTTTGCCCGATACTGAAGGCCAGTATGCGAGTCGATTAGACATTTTTCTCACAACTTGCCCTGAACTGTTCAGCTTCCGGTCTGTCTCCACTTGGATCTTCCGACTACCATGTTGTATCAGTTAATATAATAATGGAATCTAATAAGTCCTCAGATGTACCTCTTTATGCTACAGTATATCAATACACTAAGACTGACTGGGATAGCTTCCGTACATTTATACTAGATCTACCTCTGCGTTCCATGTTTTAAAAAGATGTGTCCTCTATAATCTCAGACCTGACGGAATGGTTAATTGTAGGTATAAACCGTTTCATACCCTCGCAAAATTCCAGCAAACACCTAACAGCCAGCCGTGATTCTCTCCAGAATTTGCGTCTGCAATTGCACACAGAAATCACTTTTTCCATTGCTTCCAACGACATATGTGCTGAGACTAAAGCCGCTTTCAGGACAGCCAGCAACCATCGTAAAAAAGCAATAAAGAACACAAGAGAGTTGTATGCTCAGTCCGTCAAGTCCAAAGTAGCTCTCATAAATAGACCTGAGGTAATCTCGTCAGCATCAGAAAAAGCCAAACACGTTGCCAAAACTTTGCAGCTAATTCTACCCTTTCGACCAAGGCCGCAAACCGCCAACATTTGCTTATGTATCATAAAACACGCTATGTGATATACAAATATCCGTACGTGATGTTGTAAAGCTAATTAAAAACCTTGATTCCAGTAATGCAACCGGCCCTGATGGTATTCCAATTATAGTACTAAAAAATATTCAACCAGAACTAGCGCCCATCCTTACAAAACTATTTAAACGTTGTCTTAAGGAGAATTGCTTCCCATCACCCTGGAAAATCTCATCAGTATGTCCTGTATTTAAGAATTCAGGTGATCGCTCATATCCCTCTCAGTACAGGCCAAGAAGTCTCCTGTGCGTCATGAGTAAGTTGCTGGAATCTGTTAAATAGAGAAGTAATAAACCATCTAAGCAAAAATAACTTTTTTAGTGACACACAATATGGTTTCCGTTCTACTAGATCTACAGCAGATGTGCTGACAATTATATCTCATGCGATTAGCGAATCTCTCGACGGAGGCTACCTTTCTAGGGCAATTGTTCTTGACATATCAAATGTCTTTAATTGAGTATGGCATAAAGGTTTACTTCACAAAATCTGCAGCTACGTTATTGCTGGAAATGTCTTCTCAATTATTAAATCATTTCTCTCTGATAGGTTCATAAGAGTAGAGGTTGATGGGCAGAAATTATAAGCTCACATTATTTCTGCTGCAGTCCCTCAGGGGTCCAGCCTGGGCCCAACTTTCTTCCTCATATACATTAATGATCTTCCAAAACACATTCTTACATCATTCATAGACACTACTGTCTATGGTAGCACATCCAAGACCGTAAACGACTAAGTTCTCTCTGATTCTCTCTCCTCTGGTCTTTAGCAAGTGGTACAGTCGGGAAACAGGTGGCTTGTTACTTTTAATGCATCTGAAACCCAGCTCTAATCGTTACATAACCAGCGCTCAGATCCCCATCTGGCATCAATTGCAATGAATGGGTCTAGTCTTGGGGAGGCCTCATGTTTTGACAAGCTTCTGGGCTTGACCTTTACTCCTGATCTTACATGGACCACATACATTAAATCCGTTAGCAAGGCCGCTGGAAAAATGGTGCAGTCCTTCTATCGATCCAGTAGATATTTCACTGCTGATGCAATTATCTATCTATATAAGAGCCTGATACCTCCATAGATGGAGTACTGTTGCCACATTTGGGCAGGAGCTGCTAGAAAAGACTTCCTGCCTTGATAGAGTTCAAAATAGACTTCGTAGCCTCGTAGGGGATGTCCTTTTCTCTTCCCAGCAACCTCTTTCTCCCAGAAGTTATGTTGCGATTTTGTCTCTGCTTTATCGTCATTTTCATGGCAAGTGCTCGGCTGAACTCTAATCTATGGCTGCCCCCGCCAAACTTTCACAAGAAACACTCGTCTAGCAGAAAACACTATCAATAATTTCCCCCACTCTTTATCTGTACCTTAACCTAAACGTAGATTCCATGAGAAAAGCTTCTTTCTTAGAACTGCACGCATATGGAATTGTCTTCCGTTTTCTGCTCTCCAGCTGACTACAGTATGGCTGTCTTCAAGTCTAACGTAAACAAGTTTTTAATGAGCCTTTCCATATAAGTTAACACATTTACCGAATTTCCATTACTAACGATTACTATATTGTGATATTTCTACTGTACACTCTTTAACCCTTATCCTCGAGTGACCTCTTTCCTTGGTAACTGGTGATGACTATGTAAAAAAGATGTGTATATGTGTACATATATATATATATATATATAGATACATACATATATAAATACATACATATATGCACACATATCATATTCAGGCTCAATGAATTGTTTCCTAATATGTAAGATCTTAAAAATATATTTATATAAAAGTCAAAGTGACTCTGTATGTGAGTATGTGTGTGTGCGTGTGTGTGTGTACGTGTGTATACATTTCTAAACCTAACATCACTGTTAGTTTCCAGTCTAAGACTCGATATTAGGCATAAGGGTTATTGAGATTTATAAAATCTTTTTAATCGGTTTCCCGCCAGAAATTTGTCAAGGGTTCGAAGTTAAACAGTTTGACCTTTGAAAACTCTACCAAACTTCTTCACCAATTTTGAGTTTCAACACTTGTAATTTTAGATGTAGGTAACTTTGAGATGGATCAAACTCTGTAATTTGATTAGATCCCAAAACAATAAAGGTTAACGGGTAAAAATTGAGGTAAAATTTTAAAAACCGTAGTCTCTGCAGTTTCTTCCAAATTACCTAACAACATTTTCTTCAAAACGTTTGAAATTTTATATAATATATTTTATATTTATTCAAACTTAGGGCGAGATTTCCAATCGGTTTTTAGTCGAAAATTTTGCTACCAAAATTCAGAAGATGTGATCTTTGTATGTTCTAGTACACTATTAATTCTGTGTCCAAACATTTGAAAATTTACATAAAGGGTATTGCGTCATTAATCAAGCATTTAAATCAGTTTTGAGGAGTAAATTTGGCTGCCAATAGGTCAAAGTTGAAAGAATTGCCCTTTGCAGACTGTATCAAATTCCTCCGCCAATGAAATATTAGATGGCGGTTACCTGGACATCAGTCAAACCTTTTAATATATATTCAGTAGTGGAATATTTTGTGTTAAACAAAATCAAATAGAAAAAAAGATAATAAAAAGAAATCGTTTTTGGCATCGGAAAAAGGCTGCGATTCGGATACTGATTCAGATACCCTAAAAGTTCTTACTTTTCAGATTATTGATTCCGATTCGTTTATTAGTCCCAAGAATTATATATATATATATATATATATATATATATATATATATATATATATATACTTAATTTACTCACATAAATTAATATACGAAAGTATACATTTATGCGTAAACTGTAAGTATTTACTTCAAAAGTGACCAATACGAAAGCAGAGCTAGTTAGTAATTTATAAAATATATATGGCGATTAAGCTACACTGAATATTCCGCGTTTTATCCACTCTAGGATTCTTCAAGGTTATGCGCGAATTTTGTAGTTGTCTGTCGTTTTATATACGCACCTTCTATTGAAATTTTAGTTAGCCAATCAGCTTTCTAGTATCCACCGCGCCCTTCCTATCAGCCAATGAACATGCACTTACAGGACGAAGGTCCATTTGGCTTCTGGTTGATCTGATTCATTGTGTGTGTTCTATTTAGCCTGGATATCTAGTGTCTTGACTTGTTTTAAATCTAAGTTATTTTTTTATGTTAGATTATATATATATATATATATATATATATATATATATATATACACATATGATAATTTATGTATATGCATGATTATTTATTTTATTTATTTGTTTATTTTCTATTGTAAATTTTATCTTGTGAACACAGTTGTTCGCTATTTGTTTCTTAAAAGGAAAGCGGCTGTTCGCCGGTAGTCGAATGGGAAATAGTAAGACAAGCAAATATCTGTAGAGACCCAGACACACCATGTAAATTATGCCTTCATTAAAAATGTTCTATCCTGTACTTTAAGGAACCCTAACATCTATTAAACTTTAGAAGAGAAATAAGGAACAACTGTTTCCACAGGATAAAATTTTCTCTAGGATAGAGGGAAAATAACTTTAAAACAAACAAAAACAATAGAAAATAAACAAATAAATAAATAAAATAAATAAATATGCATATACATGAATTATCATATATAAATAAATATATATATATATACACATGTATATACATATATATATATAAACTTACATAAAATAACTTAGATTTAAAACAGGTCAATACACTAGATAACCAGTCTAAATAGAAAACAAGTTAAGAATCAGGTTAACCAGAGATCAAATGGGCCTCTGCCCTGTAAGTTCGTATATAAAAACGCGGAATATTCAGTGTAGCTTAATCGCTATATATATTTTATAAATTACTATATATATATATATATTATTTTAAAAATATATAAATATACATACATACATATATATTATTTTTAAAATATATAAATATATATACACACACACACACACACATATATATATATATATATATATACACTTGTGCCCGATATTATTCATACCCCTCGGATCTTTGAAATTTCTATAAGAATATTGCTCAAACCAGAAGGTAGACAACATTAAAGGGATTTCAAACAATAAATCAAGCATAAACATTTAATTTAAACTCAACAAATAAATAAATTATGTAAGTTTGAAACATTATACAAAGAAAAACAATAATGGCACTAGTTCAAAATTATTCATACCTCTCTTACTAATAGTCTATAGCATGCCCTTTATTCTTAATAACTGCCTGTAACCGTTTTGGATATTTATCAACAAGGTTTTTACAAGCATCAACAATGATGTTTGACCATTCTTCAATGCAGTAGTTCTCCAACTCCCTCAAATTTCTAGGTTTCCGCTTTTTAACCTCAGTTTTCATTATGTGCCAGAGGTTTTCGATAGGGTTCAGGTCGGGACTCTGGCTAGGCCATTCCAAAACATTAATTTGATTATCCTCAAACCATTTCTTGACTATTTTGGCAGTATGTTTTGGATCATTATCCTGTTGAAGGACCCAGTTTCGTCCTAAATGGAGCTTCTCCGCATCCTGTCTAATGTTTTTCTGGAGTATCTCCAAATATTGCTCCTTCTTCATGGTTCCAACTATCTTGACCAAACTACCTTGACCACTAGCCGAAAAGGAGCCCCAAAACATTAGGCTACCACCACCATGTTTCACCGTGGGTATGGTGTTCTTTGGGTTGTAAGCTTCTCCTTTCTTCCTCCAAACGTAAGAAGCATCCATATGGCCAAACAATTCAATTTTTGTTTCGTCAGTCCACAAAATACTTGGGAAAACGGACTCTGGAGAATTCACATGGGTCCTAGCAAACTTTAGACGTGCTGCAAGGTGTTTTCCGGTGTGCAATGGAGTCCTTCTTGGTCTTCTTCCTTTCAGACCATTTTCATGCAGAGTCCTTTGCAATGTTTGCCTTGATATTTTTATGCCAGAAGACTCCAGATTTTCTAAAATGTCCTTAGTAGTGGTGGTTGGATTTGCATTAACACTTCTTACAATATTCCTGGTGGCTCTAGCAGACAGTTTCCTTTTCCTTCCTCTACCAATCTAGTTGTTTGTTGTGGGGTGGCTCTGGAATTTTTTGATGATGCTCTGTACTGTTGCTGTAGGGACCTCAAATTTCTTGGAAATTGACTTGTAACCTAAACCATCCTTATGTGAATTCACAATTTTAGTCCTAAGATCATTACTAAGCTCTTTTTCTTCCCAATTCTAATAATTTTTATTCTTTTATTGGTTTTCAGTTGATATCATTTTAATTTCTGAAAAATGCAAAAAACGAAATGAAATTAATCAAAGGTTGTATAAAAACATTCAAAATAAGAATCAAACAGGAAACAGACAGTCAGAAACTCGATTAATACTGAAAAAATAAGAGGGTATGATTATTTTTGAACATTGCATATTTTATAAATAGCTGTATATTTCTTTTATTACAAGTATCCCGAGATTTTAAAATGACGAAAATGATCAGAAGAGGTTTATAAAGAATATGTATCAATATGGACGTAAACAATAAATTCTTACAAAGTTACATCTAATAAACTCAATTTTCAAGGGGGGGTATGAATAATATCGGGCACAAGTGTATATATATATATAACGTTTACTATTATTGAGCCGTTAAAGGTTCGATCCTTGGCAATAAATGTCTAGATATACTGATGAGGAGTAGACTCCGAGATATGTATGTATATAGATGACTTTCTTTTATGCACGTAGTAATTATTAATTAATAATTAATATTTACATAATAAAAAAGTAAAAGAACACATCCTAAGATTTGGGCGAAGAAAAATGTAAACAAAGGGCAAATAACTCCTTTCGTACAATAAGAAAATTCGCTCAGGGAGCGAAATTAAGAAATTAATCGGTAATAAAAAAAATAAAAAGAAATTAAAGCAATCTTAGATTTATAAGCGATAAAAATCGTGTATAAAATTGTCTAAGGTTCGGTGGTCCCGTGGTAAAACACCAGACTACTTATTGAGCCGTTAAAGGTTAGATCCTTCGCAATAAATGTCTAGCCTCTACTGATGAAAACTAGACTCCGAAACATGCATGTATATAGTTGACTTAGTTTTATGCGCGTAATAATTGTTAATATATATATATATATATATATATATATATATATATATATATATATATATATATATATATATTAAGTAATGTGATGTATAATTTAAAATTTAAAAATCAAATTTTAATTAAATTAAAAATCCGTTTCATAAGAAGGAACAACAACAAAATCAATTATCTGTACGATCGTTTCGGCAAACAATGCTTTTTATTGTGGTATACATCAAGTTATGTACAATAATTATATATAGATTTTTGATAAGCAAGGTCTCCTCATCAGCAAATTTTGAAGGGTTTTTATTGAATTAAAAGACACCATAAATAAACCTAGCATTAAAAGTAAGGCAGATGAATCTGAAAAATTGAAATAAAAGGTCTGGATTTAAACGTAGCGTCTTTAAATCAAAAATACGCTAACGGAAACAATTTACTGCACGAGCGTCCCCCTTTTTAAAATTCATAATTCAAAAAGATTAAACGCTATAGCAAACATCTAAATGACTACTTTAACCACAGTTCCTGATTTAAAAAAAAAGAAAAATTAAAAGGTAAATATCTCTATATATTTTTAAAGCAAATTTATTATGTAAATTCAAAAATATATATTTTTCTCTACT
This sequence comes from Euprymna scolopes, assembly GCF_053919585.1. NCBI lineage: Eukaryota > Metazoa > Mollusca > Cephalopoda > Sepiida > Sepiolidae > Euprymna > Euprymna scolopes. Next base: position 135,203,105 of record NC_136500.1, on the reverse strand, counting down.
TATTTCTATATCTAACCCATATTAATTTTCTCATAAATTTGAAATCCAGACCTTTACTTAATATTGAATTAGCTCTAGGACATTTAACTATCGAGCTTATTATATATCTAAATTACAATGAGCACTTTCTATTTCCTGTATTTTAATTAAACTAGTAATTTCACTGTTACATTAAAATACACTCAGCTCTTTAGACTATTATTCTAATCTCCTTTAAATTTATATATATATATATATATATATATATATATATATATATATATATATATGTTGACATGCAAGTTCTTGAGGTTTTTAACTTTTTTATTCAGGTTAACATATTTTGTACTCTCCCAACGCTAAACAAGTATATTCTCGCCAGTAACGTAAAACTATTCAGTTCTGGTGGCGATGCTGACAGATAAATTACCTTTGAAATCGCTTAGGTATTTGGCGTATGTTTCATGCAGAAAATTGTCAACATGCTGAAAAATGGTAGTAGGTAAGTGAGAGCTTTGTAGAGTATGGCGGATGGCGCAGGGTTTTGGAGCCCAATTCGTTCAGTATATTCAAATATTTGTACTGGTGTTTTGTTTTCTTACTTTCATTCATCCTTGCGAGTTTTCGAAATAAAGACGAAACTTGATACACACATAACTTTGTTCCTCTTGCATCTCTCTCTCTCTCTCTCTCTCTCTATCTGTCTCTCTCTCTCTATATATATATATATATAATAAATTCCACAGCCAAACAACGCCGCAGCTCTCAAGAGCCATGACAGTCAACGAACCGGAAGTCCAAGACTCGAGTTTCGCCCTCATTTGGGCTCACCAGTTAGACACATCCGAACTCAGGATTCGAAACCCGAGCCTCTTGCATGCGAGGCAAGCACTCTACCAACTGAGCCAACCCCCCGCACACAAGAATTTCTATTAACCAACACAGATCACGCAAACCGCGTCGAAATCCGACTGTGAAATGAACCCACTTCGTCTCGACAAGGGACGCGGCCGTCCAACCAGTCAATAACCCTTGCCGATGTCTCACAAGTAGGATTTTTAACTCGAAGGGACGACGCTGTCCAGCAATGCTAACCCAACGAGCAACTTATAATATGATTTTCAGAATGTGAGAGATTGTATAATAAATTCCACATCCAAACAATCATATCTAATTATTGATTACATTTCTTACCAAGTTGTTGAAAGAATACCGCAGCTGCTTACAGGAATGACGTGGTAATGTTTTTTTCTATAAAAAAACACTAACAAACAATTCACTTTCTTTAATACTGCAAGCTTGTAAACACATTAAGGTTACATAATAGAATATACAAATATCGATTTTTGGAATCTAGTTCCGAGATACCTATGTCAGATATATGGGGAAAAATAGATGTACTGGAGAACTGTTTCTTCTTCCTTCCGAACAATATTCTAATTATATTATGAAGACGTTTTTATATTTTAAATAAACAAGCTAGGAGACAGATGACGCTGATCCTTTAAACGTCCAATTGAAAAGGAATCATTTTAGTTAAACCAAAAAGAAAAAAAAATGTTTTCTAAAGATATTAATTGAAAGTTTCGAAAGGTACTTAAAGTTCATCTTGTTTTTATTCAATTCGAATGAAGTGGGGTTAACTGGTAAACGAGTTGACCTTCGTTGAAATGCCTTCATCATTGTTTATTAAGACGGGAAACAATTCATAATGTTGCTACATTTTGGTCGACTACACAGAATAACGTTTACCTTTGCTATTAATATACATAGGCATGTGAGTTAAAATCAATATGGACATTGTGTGAAGATTGTATACATATTGTAATAAGCAAATCGAAAGTCATCCACAGCTTTAAAGAAGAAAAACGGTCAATCAAGGTAAAGCGGAGTGTTAGTTAGGTGTTTTCTTTTTAAAAATAAGCTAAGTGTGCCCCTATTGTAAATCGAATATCTTCTCCAGTTCAACCCAGTTACGTGAAAATAAAAAATAAATTAACACATTTCTAGGATCCAACTTTCAAAATAAGTGTGATCTAATGATAACTTTACTCTTATGTTTCTTAAAAAAAACTGCTTGATATCTATAAAGTACTACAGATTTAGAGCAACTGTTCGAATTCCTGTATCAAATATCAGTGCCATAAAAAACCCATTGAATACCAAACTTTATATTTCGGTAATATCAGGTATTGACAAGATAAAATATTGTACATTTTACTTAGTCACAAAACACTATTTTTGTCTGTTCAAATGTAAAAACCATATGACGTTGCTGAATTTTTAAGATGAGGATTGGTTAATCGTATTATTTGTATTCATCAAACTACCGTTCTCATCTTGAGTGTCATTTTCACAACGTTTTGGTCGATGTAAGCTCCGACCTTATTCAGGTGTATCTTGTAGAACTCGGGAATGTTTCTGTCAAACTCGAGAATTTGGAAAGAATTTAACGCGGAACACTGAAGCGTCCTTTTGTTCTGTCAGCCATGACTTAATAGAGATCCTTAGTAATTCGCAATTTCATTTTTTTTTATATCGTTCAGTTGTGTTTAAGAATCAATTTTATGTGCAATTTAAAATCTATTTCAATAGTAAAATGAGTCAAAATAGTTTAACAGTATTAACTCTTCTGAACGTAATTTAGTAATTATGAATTATCATTCCATTGTATCTCCTTCATATAATAAACTGGTCTCACTGTTGTCCTATAAAGATTAACACGAAAACTGTTCAAAATAAAAAGTGATTTTGAGATTATATTGCCTTTTATTGTCTTGAGAAAACATTTTTCTTAAGTGAAGAGTTACAGAATAAAACCCAGAAAGCCTCCAAAGCACTACTGCAAGCACTAATAAAAATTAAGGAGGCCCCACTAAAAACACTACTAAAACCAAGTTTCTACCTTGCCCTTTGTGAAATAAAAACTATTTAATGTCATCTACATACAGTAGGTGAGCCATTCCTTCAATTATATTAGTGATCCAGCTTCATTATTATTATTATTATTTACACAACAACTTGTGGCATTTTCTCTGTCCTCAGAGTCTTCATTTTCTTCTTTTTTGTATCTTGTTGATTCTCGCTTTTATATCATTAGTTCTAATTGTGCTATTTTGCGTGGCTATTACTTGGGATTCAATCACTCTGTAAATGTTTGCTTTTATAGCCATATCCAAGTGTTTTCGTTAGCCTCATCATTCGTCATCAATATGAATCGTCTATGTAGCTGTTTCGCTTTTCATTTTTCTTTTCTCGTTTCATCACTTGTTTCTCCTGTTTCTATTTTTTTTCATTGTCATTTTCTGCAATAATTATTCTTTCAGTGTTCCGCATTACGAATTTTTCTAATTCTTGTGTTATTTAGACAGTTCCCTATACTAACTAGCATGCTTCCTCGTCTTTTCTTTTTACAATATCACACTTTGGATGTACTGCATGTTGCATTGTGATGAGTTTCCTAGTATTCTGGTCAAGATGCCTCAGTTTTTCTTTCGTCTATGCTATAAATGGTCTAGAGTATCTTACACGTGACATTGCCAATGTGTTTATAAATTGAATTAGATTTCTACTATATATTTTCGTTTTCTCTTTAATTTCTGTTGTTTTGACGATCTCTGCTTCCAGAACACCCAACTATCTGCAGTTACTCTGTTTAGTTATCTCAGTTTGGTTGGGTTGAATCGTATCTTTTGTTGCTTCCATTCTTCTATTCTCATAATCTAGAGAGCAGACTTTTTTCCATGGTGAATTCCATTCCGATATCCTGACTGAATATTCTGGTTGTGTTTATCCGTTTCGCTAATTCCTTCTTGGCTTTTATAAATAACTTCAGGTCATCCATATACATTCATTCCCTCATTTGTATTGGTGAACGTATCCGGCTTGTATGCTGTTAAGGGGCATCATAGTTATTATTAATAATAGTGGTGATAGCGAATCATCTTGGAAGATACCGCTTTGTGTTTCAATCTTCGTTATGTAGTGTACATCAGTCTCCATGTTTTTAGTGCAATTTCTATTAAATTTATAATTTTGCTTGGTATTCTGTACATCCTCAGGCATTCAATTATGCTAGCGGGATTCTTTTATACGCTTTTTGTAGCTGATTCTCACCATAGCCATGTTCTTTTTTCTACTTTTTACCTGCTTCATAATCCTTTGGTTTATGTATAACAGGTTATGCGTTCCTTTTTCTTTTTCCGTTTTTGGTGTATTTTCAGTTCCTCAATAAGTAGTCCGAGATTATAAAAAGAATTATACACTTGTTCTCTCAGCTGTGCTGTTAGTATTTTCCACATTGTGAGTAAACATGTAATAGGCCTGTAGTTGCTTGGGATGGACCCTTTTTCTGTGTCTTTTGTTCGAAAATGGGGTTTCCTTTGGTCATCCATTCCGGTACTTGTGCTTCGTGGATACATCTTTTCAGGTTCTGACCCATTCTTTCCTGTAAAGTTTAATGTTTTTAACACGAATAAGCATGTATTCCGCCATGACCTGGTGTGCTCCAGTTTGTTATTTTTCATTGAATTATCTCCCCCTTCTTATGTTTTCTGCATCTACTCTTCCATGGTTTCCAACCATTCGGGAAGTCTACTATGATCAGCTCGTCCTCCCATATCTGGTCTCAGTAAATATTTGTTTCTGTCAGGTCCGGTTGTTATATTCTCGTACTTCTTTCGTTCATACTTTGATAAACTGGCCTTCATTGCTTTCAAAGGTCCTGTTTTGTTTGCACTGTTCATTTTTGTATTCGTGCTATTTTAACTTCCTATATTTTGCTTCTATTTTATTGTTTTAATTGTTTCTGTCTTTCCTTAAGCCTTTCACATTTCTACTCTTCCATCCACTCCTAGTCGTTTTCTTTTTGTTTATGGTCTTAACTTCTTTCTTATGTTTGTTCATCTGACTTTCCAGCCTCGATTCTTATCCAGCTTTTGTCTGCCCATTTTCTTTCCCCGCCTTTTGTTTCTACTTTGAACCTCATACTTACTGTCTTGGCACCTACGTAAATTAAATTATTCCAGTCTGTAATTGGATCTTTTGGGATTTACTTTCTGCTCTTCATTTTTTTCCATTATTGTTTTTTCTTCATTCATTAGTTATCTGATTTTTTTTCATAATTGAGTAACGTCATTGTCAGTAACTTCTGTTGTTTCGTAGATCTCGATATCCATGTTTCTTGTGTTTGCTTTTTGCATGTCTTCCATATCTGAAGTTTTTCTATGTGGGGAAGGCAGTTTTGTTTCCTGTTCCTTAATAAGTTGCATGATCTTTTCTACTTGGTTGGTTGTTTGTTTTTGCTTTATGGCATATCAATTCTTTTCATGTTATTTAATGCCAAATGCAGAGATTTGGAAACAAGTTCTAATAAAGTATATTTGTTTTGTTTTTTGTTTTTTTTAAAGTCAGTTTCTATTTAACCCATAGTTGGGATCCTAACAGGTACTACCACTCCAGGTAAGAGTGTACCTGGGAGTAATGAAAATTAAAGGTTTGCTCCACATCCCCCAAAGCCCGGAAGCTGGGGCCTCACCATCGGATATAGTTAAAGGTCATATCCAGGACTTTTCTACGTAGGTATTCCTGTCTTATTTTATTTTTCATTTCTGTTGCATTGATGATTAATATTTGTAAGCGTAATGACCCGCTTGATTGGGTACTTCCACACCTTCCGTTTTCTTCTAGTCTTCTCCTGTCTCATAAATAGCAGTGCGCAATTTTCTATACTGAATTCTATACGAATATCCTGGCTGAAGATTCTGATAGTGCTCATTAGTGTCTCTAGCTCTTTTTCTGGTTCTTACAAACTTCAGGTTATCCATGTACATTAGTGGATTGTTTTCATCTATATTAGTGAACTTGTATTTGACTTATTACTTCGTCGCATCTTGTTTAGGGGTGTTAGAGAATGGATAGAGAGTAAGAGAGAGAGAGATGGAAGAGGTGAGTTATAGTGAAGACACGTTGGCCGGAAGTAAAAGATCAGCTGATTTGATTGCGTGTGAGTCATGTGATCAGGTTAGCTGAATCGTGGCGATTTGATTTGGACTCAGAAGACAACGGACGGCTTCCCGTTATCTCCTCCTCTTCACTGGGGGAGAGGGGGGCGAACGCTGACGTGTGCAGAAGAAGAACCCACACAAGCCGATTAAACTTTCCACCTTCTGCAGGACATCTGGGATAAGTGAAATAAACTATAGAACTAATTCCTTGTCTTGGAGTGATTGAATCTTCATCCAAAAACAGGTATCAAGTCTCCCTCCAGGACGAGAAATTCCAGATGGTCCAACATCGAAGAAGCAGAGGTAGGTTCTGAAAATACATGTCACTCACACACGATTCCCTTTATGATACAACATAAATATATGATATAACACGTCATCTCCTCTAATCCATTATTAGAGATGACGCAACAAATACTCAACCCTTTATTATAGAGTAACAACGTAACAGGGGCATCATGGCTGTGATTAACAGTAGTGGTCATAGTGGGCTTATAACTGAAAGATATGTATTTGCATTCTTATCTTAGTTATGGTTATGATCATTATTCTTATTTTTATGATCATTATTATTGTTGTTAGGATCATTATTCTTATTGTTATGATCATTATTCTTTTTGTTATGATCATTATTCTTATTATTATGAAAAATATTCTTATTGTTATGATCAATATTATCATTGATATGATCATTATTCTTATTGTTATGATCATTATTCTTATTGTTATGATCATTATTCTTATTGTTATGATCATTATTCTTATTGTTATGATCATTATACTTATTGTTATGATCATTATTCTTATTATTATGAAAAATATTCTTATTGTTATGATCAATATTATCATTGATATGATCATTATTCTTATTGTTATGATCATTATTCTTATTGTTATGATCATTATTCTTATTGTTATGATCATTATTATTGTTATGATCATTATTCTCCAAGTCATGACTATTGTTCTTATTGTTATTATCAATATTATTGTTATAACCATTATTCTTATAGTTCTGGTCATTATTCTTATTGTTATGATCATTATACTTATTGTTATGCTAATGTTTCTTATTCTTATTATCATAATTCTCATTATTTCTATCATTATTATTGTTGTTATGATCATTGTTCTCATGATCATTATTCTTATATTTATGATCGTTAATATTATTATTACTATGATTATTATTATTTTTATGATCTTTATTATTATTGTTATGATCTTTATGATTTTAATTGTGATAATTATTCGTATTGCAATGATCATTATTCTTTTTGTTATGATCATTATTATTATTGTTATGATCATTATTCTTTTTGTTATGATCATTATTATTATTATTATTGTTATCATCATTATTATTATTGTTATGATAATTATTCGTATTGTTATGATCATTATTTTTTTGTATTGATCATTATTCTTTTTGTTATGATAATTATATGTATTGTTATGACCATTATTCTTTTTGTTATGATCACTAATCTTTTTGTTATTATCATTATTATTATTATGATCATTATTATTAGTGTTATGATCAACATTATTATTGTTATGATCTTTATTCTTTTTGTAATGATCAGTATTATTATTTTATGATCTTTATTATTATTGCTATGATCTTTATTCTTATTGTCATGATCTTTATTCTTATTTTTATGATCATTATTCTTATTGTTACCATTGATTTCTGTTTGGGGACGACCGTTGGTATTCACTGAGATTTGGTTGGCAAAACCCCTGCCCAAAGCCCCAGTCTTCTTTGCACAGACAGCGAAGTTTCGGTTAATGCCTTCTTTCCCTTGTTTTTCCATCCTACTTGCCCTCTATTTGGTATAGTGACACCCACACACAAAAAGGGGTGATATATTACAACAATGCAGTTTAGGTTTTCATGATTCAATGTGATGTCTCTTTGTCTTTTAGGTCTGCAGCCGTTTCTGTGTCCAGTTTTTGTGTAGTTTATGTCCGGTGTTAGTCTCCACATTCAAGGGTTTTCCTAAATATTTCTGCAGTTTTCATTATTGAAATTCGTTGTATCTTCTCTGCCATCCGTCTGATTCCAATCTCTCCCATTCTTTTTTCAAAGGTTTTCGGTGTGGTTTTAAGAGCTCCTAATATTAGTGATGTCATGTTTACTT
>NC_136500.1:135057477-135192477 GCF_053919585.1 Euprymna scolopes | reverse complement strand
TTCCAGTAATCAATAGGCATTTCTAGGAACTTTTTTGCAAAATTTAATCGAGCCTTTTGATGAGCTTTGGAAAGTAAGGGCTTTCTTCTGGCAATACGTCCATGCAATCCGGCACGATTTAATGCCCTACGAATAGTTGACAAGTGTAGATCTGAGCCAACATTCTTCAAATCGTTCTGCACGTCCTTTAGGTTAGATTTAGAGTCTATTGAAACTTGTCTACCAATTTTCCTAGCCCCACGTGTCGTAATGTTTCTTGGACGACCTGATCTTGGAAGACTTGATACAATCCCTTTTACTTTCCATTTTTTGATAATGGACATAATAGTCGACCGTGGTATAGAAAAACGTTTGGAAATTTTTTATAACTTTCTTCAGACTGTTAGGCATCGATTACTTTCTTTTTAATGCCTTCAGAGTACTCTTTGTTCTTTGTCATAGTTGCAGATTTGTTGAAGTTGAAAATTTTTTTTTTTTTACTTGAAACAATTATTCAATCATTCAATATGGCATTGAAGTTCAATTTGAACTGATTTTAGATTCAGTAGAGTCATAAATATTATTTATAGGAAATAAATACAAGGTCAAACTAAAATAATAAACTTAATGACGCTTTAATTTAAACTTTAAATTAAAGGGGTCGAATATTTTTGCAACATCCATATTTATATTTTTTTGTAAATAAATTGATATATATTATTAATCTCGAATTACTTTTCCTCATTTATTGTTGAAAAATATACAATTTATTCATAATTAGCCGTTAAAAGGCGCTATGAAGATTTTTGAAGTATAGATTCAACGAAACAAGAAAATTTAGACAGGGGTCGAATATTTTTGCGCACAACTGTATACACACACACACATATATATATATATATATATATATATATATATATATATATATATATATATATATATATATATATATAACGGTATATAGATATTTTGATCCCCTAATTCATATATACTTGTTAAAAACTCAACAGAATAGCATTATTATTTGTATTAGTATTAATGTTAGTGTTTTTATTATTTGTACTTACTAGGAGTAACCATCATCAAAGATTCCTCTTTGAGAACAACTTGTTATGTTCTCTAGAGTCTGAGTGACAACAAGTCTTACCAGATTCCCAGTACCTTCAACCTGAGTCGATAATCTTTGCAACAGTATTTGTATTATTGCAACAACCGCTTACAATTGAGTTTTTGCTGCTAGCGACCTTAGCGGTCTTCATTGGCATTTGGATTGCAATAACCGTCACCAATTCCCAGTCTTTTTGCCCTAAACCAGTGGAGATCTGGTTAGTGCTAACTCTACTTGGTCCTTCAAACCTCCTGGACTCTCATTTATTGGTGTGCTCGCAGTTTCTAGTGACACGCACACACACACAGACAAAAGGGAGGCAGTATCGTACATACAGTGCTGACAAAAAGACAGTCCGCACTTGTAATTTGTTCAAAAAATGCAAATTTAAGCTAAATTTATTGTAACTTTTTAAACAGCGTTTACCTCATTTGATTAGACTTTTATTCCACTATAATTTTATCTGTTCATTTTCCTCTGAGCCAGTTCATCTGCCCTTTCTCTATCGATGCGTTTTACATAATCAGCCTTGATCTCACATAACTCCACTTCATTGGCCACAACCTTAAGCATCCACTCCTCACTTCTAACCACATACTCCTTCAACGACATCTCCTCTGTTCTAACACAATCTTTTACACTTTTCAATCCATGCAGCCTCGCTACGCTACTTCGAATGTGAAATATACCAAACATTGCTAAATCTTTTCTTGTTTTTATATCCATGGCATGCAACTTCCTGTCAGACCATTCTAAAATTCCCGCACTGTGTATCCAAACACTGACTGCCCAGGCATTCACTGCTTTCATTAGGTTTCCTTCATACAGTTTCGATTTTACAATTAGTTTCACTCTTCTACGGTACTCCCCCTGACTTTCTCCTTCATTTCTCTGTTTATGATGCCTATACCCTCCAACACTCCCAAATACTTATACCCTGTATCTTCTATTCTTTTCATAATTGCTCCATTTGAGAGTACTATTCCATTCGAATGAACCCTTACTCCCATTTTAATCACAGCACCGCACATTTACTAATCCCAAACTCCATCCTGATGTCTTCCGAGTATGTCCCTACAAGTTCTACCAGTCTCTCCATTTTCTTTTTCATTTCTACCGAATATCATCAAATCATCCATAAACAGTAATGATTGAGGCGTCTTTCACCAGATCCAAATTTATAGCCCAGTTTCGCTCTACTAAAGAGGATGTTCAGTGGCCTCATTACTATTACAAAAAGAAGTGGCAATAACGGATCTCCTTGGAATATTCAACGTTCAATGCCAGCATGCCCTAGCACCTCTCTGTTTGCTGTTCGCACCGTTTTCTATTGAGCCATACTTGTTTCCAAAGTAATTATAATAATAACAACAACAACAACAATAACAATAACAATAACAATAACAATAATAATAATAATAATAATAATAATAATAATAATAATAATAGACAGTCTTTAGCCGGTCAGATACTGTCAGTAAAAAAAATAAAAAGTAATTTTAGTCATCAGTATTATTAAATTATATTAGATTACATTCTTCATGCAGAAAATGCTAATAAGATTTGATAATAAAAATATCTAGTAAGATTTTATAAAACAAAATGACTGACTTGAATCATAATTTAATATGGTGGCATCAACTTTACATTTCTTCGTGCTGAAATACAAGGTACCTTAAATACCTGCCCATATTTTCTGTACAGGCAGGTCAAATTGGCACAGCCTCTTCAAAATACATTATGTTAATGCTATACATCTTCTACGATTGAATAATTTTATGATTCCAAATGAAAAGCTACAGCAGAGATTGAAATACACGCTCCCAATGACTGATTGTCGCAGCTGGTGAATTTCAAAAATGCAATACTTATGTGAGGAGAGTTTACAAGAAAGGTTTGCAATAGATTCAATATTAATCTTGGACAAAATGCCACAAAAACGTATGGAGTACTTCAGGTTGCTTTTGTACAATCTTATATGATTCAAAAACCAAGTTTTCTTTGTGTGGCATAAGAAATAAAAAGGGAGTTTCTGAGGGATAATGAGAAATGTGGGGGGGAGTAAACAAGTCAGAACACGAGTAAAATTTAGAAAATACTAAAGGCCTGACTGTTAAGTGAGACTCTTAGTTTAGAAAAAAATAATACTTAAAGTTAATTTATATAAGGCTTTCCTTATTAACATAGTTTCATTGCATGCCATGTAAGATGTGAGGCTATGTCAGAAGACATAGTCCATGGACTAACATATATAGATCGTATATAAGGTGAAAACATCCGGCAGTTAATATTATTTATAGCTTATAAATATAGTGGAAGTTGGAATTACTGACGAGAGATTTGTTAACTATACAACCTCGTATATGAATTGTTGGTACGTGGTTTGTTACAATATGTTAAGTTTGCAGGTCGAAACAAGTAACGTAGAAAGCAATACAAATGACGACTACACAAACAAAGGTAGATCAAATAAGAAGTGTATTAGGAAAAGGTATATTTACAGGATATTTACATAATGGTGTCAAATAAGAGAGTCTTTGCTGGAGAAATATATCTGCTCTCGGCGGCCTTCGGTGGCTTCTGGTGAACATACACTCAGACTAACTGAGTCTTCCTATTCATGTTTAATTACTATCCACATATGCAAATGAATGTGTGTCAGCACAACACAATAAAGTCTACTTTTAAAAGTATTTAAAAAGAAACATTAATAATTTTTCGTAATTTTATGTAGCTTAACATCTTTGCAAACTACGTCATATTATAAAATACAGTAATGTTTTTTACATGTATATAGTTTACTAAAACAAGATGTTTTCTATTGTGTATACATATTTTGCTTTAAAATGTATGTTTTCTAAAAACGCATGGATAAATGACATGGTTGCCTTTGCATGCTATTCTCATCTCGTGATAATAAGATTATTTGCAAATATATGTAAGATAACTTTTACAAAATTAGATAATTCGCGTGAAAATTAAGCTACATATTTTAATAAAGATGTTAATCGAAATATATAATAGATAACGGTCACTACTATTAGATTACTGCGATAAAGTTTGGACATGTTGCATAAAATATTTTACAAAACCAGAAAAGTTTGATTCTCTTACGTTATACACAACCTCAAAGTTTAAACAACCCCCTCTAATTGACGATGGCCGAAAGTACGGTCGAATATATTTTCTTCTATTTGCTTTTAAATTAATTGTTTAATCATGCACATCACCAAATAAGAAATAAGATTAGGGAGAAAAGATATAAAATTTATACATTTTTCATACTGATTTTTATACTTATATAAGTTGTTTCGGAACTCCACACAGATTATTTGTTTTTAAGAAGGCTTTGTGTAGAACCGTCTCTACTTTTAGCTACACCTCCTTATTTTAGTCGGAGCAATGGCTACTATAAAACAGAGCAGACGGTAAACCAGATTTTTCATTAGTTAACGAGTGTATCTCTTTCTGTGAGTTCAACGAACCCCAAGATACTAATCTGGAAAGTTCAACGTCCTGTCGCGGTACATACAGCACATAGCGTTACAAAATGGTTTTCATATTGTACTAGTGAAAGGTTATCGTTGCTGAACTTTTGTGTCAATGTGACTTCTTATGTCTGATACTTAGATGTTTATCAGAATTCAATCTCATTTTAGCTACGTTTGTTGAGAAATAAAGTTATAAGTTACAGTTGATTTGTTTTACATTTTCCTGCATCTTTTTATTCCTTTTATAGATTTTCTCAATATTTGTTTGGATTAAATACGATTTTGTAACATCAATAATCATATTTGTTGTTAATATTACTTTTTGAAAACATAACTCATATCTTATTATCTTATTATTGTCTTATTTCTTCTGTTTCCTCTCAAAATGGAATCGTAAAGCTGGCGAGTTCCTATATAGATCGAACAGAAAAAGGTGCACATAATCATATATCAATGACAGAAACATGTTTGCTTTAAACAGTATTTAATTCGTTACCAGCAGGACCCGTTAACCAGCGTTTCCCGGTGGAAGCATACTCCCCGCGTAAAATGTAAAGTACGATTGTTGCTAGTGCCACCCAACCTGCCCATTTTAAAAACGGTTTCCTGAATAGACCTCCTAACATCCCCATAGTAAAAACGGTCGTCGAAATAGACACCCCTTACTTCCGCAAGTGAATTACAGTGCAGAACTCAGATATTTATATCTTGAAAACAACCTGTCTGCGCCAAATATAAATGGCATTGTTTAAATACGTATACTGGAAAACTTATAAAACTCGTCATACACAAAAAAATTTTGGAGTTGGATTTAAGTTAAATATTACTTCCTGTAAAAAAGTTGTAGAAGCCGAAAAGTGGAAAAAAACCCAAAAGAAACATAGGCCTCCTCTTCCAACCAAATAGGTTCCCGTAAATTTAACTATGCAACAACACCCGTCCCTCCAAAAGGAATGCTGGGTTAACGTTTGGGAAATCCCCATCCTCGCTTCCATAGTGACTAACGTAAAAATGTTTTTCTCTTTTACCATTTTTCCTTGGTAGATATCAATGTTTGTTACTATCCAAGTATATAAGGAAACCCGCTTAATCATTGTTCTGAGAGAGAGAGAGAGAGAGAGAGAGAGAGAGAGAGAGAAAGAGAGACAGACAGAAGAACAGCGTTTTGTTTGTTTATGTACTTTAAGAGTTGGAGAAAATCAACTGCCCCACCCTCACAAATAAAATATAAAATGTTTAAATATATGCAAGTGACCAAGACGTAAACAAACTAAACGTAATTTTGGTTTCACGTGTGCATATGGTGAAACAACGTAGTGTAACGTTTGTCGTGCAGACGTCATGTTGTGTCTAATCAGTCAGCGTTCGTTTTGTTAAAGGTTTAAAATAAAAAAAATAATAATAATATTAAATCTGGCATCCAATGATAGAGGATTAAATGAGCGGAGGGAGAACTCATTATTTTTGTGAATCTGTTAAGCGAAAGTGAACGTTATATTCAGGAGTTTATGAGTCAGTTAATAAGGGTTACTGTGTATAGTTTTACGCAGCTTAGAGTAGGAGTGGTAAGAGCAGTTAGGAGTTAGAAAGAAAAATAGGAAGTACTTCCTCTAATGCATTGGTCCTAGTGATGATTTCTCTCCTAGGATAAATTGTAGGATTTATTATAATGCCTGGGCCTGTCTATTATAAAGTTGTAAAGTTACATAATGTAGTGACTACTAATCTAGATACAATAAGCTTGTACGTGGTATCTGTTGTTGCAAACTTAAAGTAATTTGGTCCAGAGGCGAATGTCTGCAATCAAAATATTATATACAGGATAAATGAACATAATACTAGCAAGCTATCGTACATACGCTTAAATATTTAATTCATACAGATTACGTAGTTATTATCATAAAGTAAATACTCTATTACTTATACTATTGTATCCATTATAAAGTAGTAATTCAGAAATTAAAAAAATATACTTGCATGCACATGTATCAGTTTCTGTATGGATTAAAATATAATATTTATGCGCGGTCTTCTAGTTTAAAGTAAATTTAACCTAGTAATAGGATGATACGAAGTAATTTTATCTTATGAAAAATATTTGCAAGTAATAATCTTATATATAATTTAGACAAAATTATTTTCTATGTTGTTGGTTTTTTTAATGTACATACTTTCATCATACACAGGAAACATTTTTAGTAGTTTTAGCAGACTTAGACCTGACGTTTAGGAAAATATATCGAATAAAACGTTATAGTCCATTAACATATGGATATTTTTTGCTTATGTTATATTGTAAGTTGGAGACATGCTCTTAAAAATAACACAATTCGAAACAATTTAGCTTCGTGTCTGACCGACGATGAAACTAAAAACTGCAATCTTTATTATTTTATTCTTGAATAGATATGTGTCACATAGATGACCAACCTCATGGACATAAGGTTAGAACTGCCGAATATCAACTTGAGTGTTGTATGTCCAACCACTGGCTGGTGGTGAGTGATACTCTATCCGCGTTGATTAGCTATAATATAGTGAAACAGACTGTATGTGGATAACTATATTTGAAGGCTTCTTCTCTGAGTAGAGCACTGTCGTAAGATGATTTATCTGGTAGCTTTATTAACGTTATGTGAAGCTCTCTGATTGTTTCTTTGCAAATAAACCAGACAGTTGAGCATTGTGTGACATGCCCCTTCTGAGGTTTTCTCAGATCGCATGGAATACTGCACAGGTGCTCCGCGCCAGTCCGTATTTGCTTGACTTCCTCCATTAAAAAAAGAGCATTTAAATGGGGGTAACAATTACCCGCTCACTTTTCTGATTTAAACACGGTATATAGGCTTGTGTTTGATATAAAATAAATGTCAGACGGATAGATATAATTTTCTTAGCCCTCAACTGATCATCGCTGCAAGAGAGTATAGGGCAGAAAAGTTTCGACATATATTTTTAACATGAAAAGATAATAAATTCAACATGTAACTATATATATATATTATATATATATATATATATATATATATATATATATATACTTTTGTTCTTTTTGTTTTATTTTAACGAACAGGTAATACATAAAGATGATAATATATATTTAAGTTCATAAGTCTTATCCTTTTTCCTTGAGATCCCAATAACGAATCAAAACGGATTCACAACAAAAAAAAAATGTTTACAGAGTTGTTCTTCTTCCATCATTGATTTTTCTTTTTATGTCTCTTAATGGGAGGTTACTCTGGTTTTATTTGCTATTTGTCTATATTTCTTTCCTGCGATAGACTTTTCTTTTTTCTTTTTAAAAAGATCCTGTATTTCCTTTATAATTGACAAATGGAAAGAGTGAAAGATGAACCGACCTTTGTTATACGCTGAAGGATACGCTATGCTTTTCTTTTCATCTTTCCCGTGATGTTGATTTCTTCAGCGAAGCTCAGACGTGTTTTTCCTTTGGACTCACGCCTGCAACTGATTAGCCTTTCAAATTCTTAACAGCTAGCTGTTTCCTACAGAAACGCCGGAACGTTTATTTTCTGAATTTTGAATATATCAGGGGTTTTTCTTTCCTTCTTCTTTCTTTTTTTACTGTTTTTCTTCTTGCTACAGTGGTCGTTGCCATAGTAACGGCTTATTTGTTTCACGTCTCAGAATTTTAACCATTAAATATATTCGTTTTTTATTAATACGATATTGATATGTCTCAAATATCGTGATGAGGTCGTATACAAGCACTGATTTCATGGGCTGAAATCTTAGAACTGCTGACTATCGACTAGATGTTTGTATGGTTTAATCCTGAGCTATGGCTGGGGTCTAGTCTGGCAACACTAATGTGCAACGATAAAGCGAAACAGACTGTATGTAGATAACTATGCTCTGTATGATAAACTTCCACTGGAAAATATACACATTTTAGATTCCATATTCCGGCATAAAGATTTCCGATGTCGTAAACATTCATGGATACTACGTCGTCAATTACATCACTCGAAATACGAGTTCGAATAATAAGAATAAAACTTATTATTCACGCTTTTACATTCAGAATATGCACATTTCGAAATTAATTCCATGATTTATTTCCCACAAACTACTCGTCCGATCCGGATTTATTTTTAATGATAAGATGCAGAAGACTAAGTTTTACGTTATCTGTTCGATATAGCATAAGAGATTAACACAGTTAGTATTTCATCAAAAAAAGTAAAACTTAGACCATATCCAACTATCAATTTGTCATAACGTGCCTATACTAATCAACGTATTGAAAGTCTGTTTTTAAAATGCTAAAAGGTCTTATTTGTGCTATTTATTGCTATAATAATCAAGATTATTTCTTATTTGATATTTTTAGCGTGAGGAATAGAAGTCGTTTTTTAGTTCTGGTTTTAGACAAGCTACAGAATCGGACGATAATATTCTTGCCGTGAAGAAAACAACATAGCAGTTATTGTAAAACTTTTATTGAAAAAATCAATTCAGATAATTTTATTATCAAGTAGAGCTGACATCATTTCAATATAGCTACATTCAACCTCAACTATCGCTTGGATACAGGCCCAGAACTGGGAACTTGCCTTATCCACAAGCGCCGGCAGGAGCTCGGCGAATACTCGGCTGATGGAGAGAGCATGCTTGCTTTGGTATTGTGGTAAGTCATGTTAATGATGCTCTCGACGCATGACAAAACGAAGTAGTCTGGCGGGTTCAGGTTGAGGGAGAATAGTAGGCAGTGAGAGAAGGGTACAACGTCATACCATTTATACCGAGGCCAACCATGCGTCTCTTTCGACATGAGCCGGTGCCGAGTCCTTTTGCAACACACTAGGGTGTACCAACTGCCTTACAATTGCAACAGAGGATGATCACACACTTCAGGTACACTTTGGTTGACTTTCAAGCCAACTTCGAAAATGTGAAGAGGCATGATATGTCCCTCACTCGAAACCACAACAACTACCATAACGGTAGCTGATTCGTCATCCCGAGCACATCTCAGTTATTCGTGGCAATCTGGTGATACATCTTAAGGGTGTTGGTGATGGTCCTGTTGTCATAACTTGAATCCGTAGAGTGCATAAGGTGTACAGCGGCGCATCTCCGATCTCATTCGTTGAACATTGTGTCACTTTCAGACGTGATAGAAGGTTTCTATCGCTCTTGTGATTCCTACAAAAGTAGCCAACTAGTAGATGGCATGAAAAAAAAAGGAAACCGCTTCGTATGACACCTTAACGATCTGATGGAAAATGCGTGCTGTTCAAAGCAAATATCTTTGTTATGCCAAATTATTTGAACTATTATTTCGAACTCCTCACTAATTAAAACTATCTGATCAAATTTATTTCGTTACCATTCATCAGTCATTAAAAGTTTCACGGCCGGAACTTCGCTAAAAACCACTCCTCGGAACGGTTAATTAAACCCACGCTTTATTTACACAAGCAAACCAGTGTACTTCAACTAGACGACGTCAGAAAAGGTTACTAATTTCGTGATGAATAAACGAATGATTTTTACCTGCACAGACTGATTAGCGATAATGATCATTATTTACTATGTCGTGCCACGAGCAGATTTTCAAACGCCCGTTTTTAACCGGCCAGAGACTCATCGGAAATTAGTATGTGCTTTTCATTATTGCATTCTTATCTGCAGTTCATTCCGTTGGTTAGGTTTATCTAACATGCACGTGCTTTTATGTAAATACATCCAAACGTGGATACTAATCGATTTTACGGGGAAATACGTTTCAAGATTAATTAAATATTTAAAAGTTCATTAATTGTGTTTGCTACATTAAAGGTTTCCGAATTTTAGAGATGAGGACTGGTTATTCGTATTATTTGGATTCATCGGGCTACTGTTCTTATTTAGAGTGCCATTTTCACAACATTTCGGTCGATGATACCTCCGACATTCATCCGCAAAGTCCATGACCCAATGGTTAGAGTACTTGAAACCTTCAATTGTGAAAGTGATATTCTCGTGAAGGTTTAAGGTAAATTTATCAGTATGGGCGACTGAAAAATGCAATTGCCAATTACTTAGGACCTTCATTCAGTCATGGCTGACGGAACAAGGGCATGGGACCTGTGAATAAATAAAGAATTCCGTTCAAAATTCTGTCTAAAATGCCGAGTTCGACAGAAATATTACTGAGTTCAACAAGATACACCTGAAGAAGATCGGAGGTTACATCGGCCGAAACGTTGTGAACATTACACTCAAGATGAAAACAGTATTAAAGGTAGTAGTTGTCTGTATTTTTGAGATGAGGTGTTTTCATTGATCACATGCTCGGATATAACAACCTACTGAGCAAACATAGCATAGAGCTGAATGCAATTTGGACACCTCTGATAGAGAGAAAAAAAAACCTTGAATAACAACATAGGTTTAACATTAACGAAAACTAACGAAGAATTGTCCTAGTGACATATGCCCGAGTGGTCCTAGACGTTGTATCAACGTTTACAGTTACCCAAAGGTGCTGAGTTCAATCCTGAACGAAGGCAGTGAAAAAGTAACATTCAAAACAGAGAATCAGCAACTATGTCCCAAAGCCTAGCAGGAGTCCGAACACGAACTCCCGTAATAATAATAATAATAACGGATTGGGTTCAAGACTCCTAACAAACGGTTCCCCAGTTCGATACAAAACACCTGATGAAGGGCGGAGGGCAAAACGGTCGAAAC
The DNA here is from genome assembly GCF_053919585.1 of Euprymna scolopes. Lineage (NCBI taxonomy): Eukaryota > Metazoa > Mollusca > Cephalopoda > Sepiida > Sepiolidae > Euprymna > Euprymna scolopes. The sequence goes on along the minus strand of NC_136500.1, from coordinate 135,181,197 downwards.
GTTGTGGCAATAACAACCAAGATCAGTATTAAAGATGTTTAAAAACTTTAGGCTTTGAAGCGCAAGATACGTATTTTGCAACAGTATCAGAAAGATAAGTAATTAAGTCCAAATAATAACACTTCTGACAACATTATTATCATATCTCTCGTATCTGGAAATTACCTTTTAAGTGGTGTTGTCTGAACCTGTTGTGTAACGTCTTGCTTTAATCAGTGAGGTAGGTTCCACTGTTTCTGTCAAACAGTATTCGTTCATATAGCATCCTTCCCCCTCGTTGTTCCCTATTATATCTACAACAATCCCCCATGCTTTCATCATACATAGTGCAAGGTGGTGCAGCCTTTCGATAAGGGTGCTTCTTCATTGGATAGTCTATTACCGAATCATGTGTTCGTTCGCGACACAAAGAAAGACACCTTTTAAACAAGAACACACACACACACACACATGCACAGCAACACAGACTGGTACAAGCATTTTATACATAGAATTTGGAGAACAGTTTGTACATATTTTTATTTTTAATGACGATTAATTGTTTATATTATTTGTATTGATTGGACTACTGCTCTCATTTTAGTGTTATTTATGAACGAGCTATTGCATATTAATTTCAAGTGATATCTGGCGTTTATATATATATATATATATATATATATATATAAAGTGAACGTATCTATGTGTGTCTGTGTGTCTGTATGTCTGTGTACATTTCCCTACGCAATAACTTTTAAGTCTACAGACTTGAAATTTGATATACAGGGTACTGAGATTTGGGAAAATCTTTGTGATCAGTTTTCGATCAGAAATTTGACTGTAAAGGGGTCAAAGTTCAACGGTGTAAGCTTTGAGATCTCTACCAAACTCCTCCGATAATCTTTGGTAAAAAACAATCAACATTTTAGATATGGGTTCCTTGGACATGGATCTAACTTAATAACTTGATTTTAGCCCACAAGAATAAATGTTCAGGGGTAATAACAGGGGTCAATGTTAAAAAAACATTACTCAGACAATTTCTGGTCTAAAAATTTGAAATTTGTCATAAAAGGGCATTCTGACACTGGCCAAGCTTTTTAATCGGTTTGGGGTGAAAACTTTTAGTTACCAATATATAAATGTATGTATGTATGTTTGCATATCTTCCTAACTTTCGACAGAGGCGACGGATTTAACCAAGATTAGTACGGTTTCGAAGTTCAACCTTTCAGACGACAAATATCGAACAATTAGCTAAAAAACATTAATATCTTCAGCTATAACTGGGAACTTTTCTACAGAGAGGTCGCTTTTTTTCGCCGATATTTTTTGAAGTCATCCTCTCATTTCGGATCCTGGGTATGACCTTAAACTATATCAAGTGGTGAGGCCCCAGCTTTCGGGCTTTGGGGAGTGTGGAGCCACCCTTTAATTTCTATTGCTCCCAGGTTTCCTCTGACCTTTAGTGGTAGTATTTATTAGGGCCCCAACTATGGGTTAAATAGAAACCGAATTGAAAACAACAAATATTCTATTAAAAAATTTTTCTTCAAAATCTTTGGATTCGGTATTAAATAACCTGAAAAGGGTTTATATGCCGTAAAAAAAACAACCAACAACCATCTCATTTCAATTATCTAGCCTTAATTTAAACCTACGTCACTTCCGGTTTGGTAGCGGTCGTAGCAGTAAAGGCGTCAGTTTTTTTTTCACGTTCTTTTCTTCCTTCACGGCACGGGTTCTGAGCCTGCCTTCCTACTACCACTTCTTTTGGAACAGCATGCGCATCCAAACACCCGGGCACCACCGGGCTTAAATGCTAGTATATATATATATATATATATATATATATATATATATATATATATATATATGTATATATACATATATATACATATATCTATATATATAATTATTACATTTAATCACTTAAGTTAATATACAAAGATATCATTTTATGCGTAAATTCTCAGTATTTACTTTAACAATTGTCAATAAATAAGTAGAGTTAGGTAGTACGTTATGAAAATATATATGGAAATTAAGCTACAAAGACTATTCAGCGTTTCATTCTCATGAGAATTCGACATGCTTATATATATATATATATATTCGTTTTTTTTATTCAAAAGTAATGGACTAATGAATTCAACGAGGTTGTTAGATAGTGCTCAATAAAAAGAGCTGATAATACTTGTTTATTGTTATATAAACATGCTCACATCCCGCTGCCACAAATAGCCACTTGTTTCAATCAAACAACAGATATCATAAGGCAGCGACTTGACTATTCAAAAGTTCAATGAATAATGGATTTTTATTTTCGGTAGAAACTCTTTAAAAGTTGGAGTTAAAAAAACTTAAAACACAGAACTTTAATTATAAGATGTAGAGAGGGAGGGGCAATTTAAATAAAGTTAAAAGATTATAATGGAGAGAGAGTGATTAAGAAGAGAAAAATAGAGAAAGAAAATAAATAGAGAAAGAAAATAGAGAGTAAATATATATATATATATAATATGGAGAAGAAAAAGAAAAAGATACAAATGGTTATTTTAAATAGAATAAGGACTAGAAGGGAAAAGAAAGAATGATGAGATATAGTTAAAGAGAGAAAGAGAGAAAGTAAGAATTAATAGGAAGGGAATCTTAAAATTTGACAGTATATAGAAAAAGAAAAAGAAAAAAGATATGCGTGTCAACCAATTTATGAACACTTATACAATTCAGTAATGAGACACGTTATTACAAATCCACACAGAAAATACAATCTAAGCGTTATAAATGAACATGTTAAAAAAGACAGCGAATGTATTCAACCAACATATTTATCATCTCACATACGTCCACGAGTAATATCAACGGAGTTCAAACATACGTCTACAATTAATTAAGCCCTTTATACTAAATGATATAAGTTTAAAGTTTTCATGTTTTTATTAAATAAATCTATAAATCAAAGAAAAATAATAATGATAAAACAATATTAAGATTAATAATAATAATAATGATAATAATAGTAATAATAAAAATAATAATAATAATAATAATAATAATAATAATAATAATAATAATAATAATAAACAGAATAAAATTAATATTATTATATTTTTAATATAACATATTTAGCCATAAGAGGGGATTAAATAAATTAAAAAGGACTAATAATTATAAATAATAATCTACTAATATTTATGTATATAAAAATAATACAATACATATATATATATATATATATATACATATATATATGCATATATATACATATATATATGCATATATATACACATATATATACATGCATATAAGTAAAGGTGTAACTCTATACTATTAAGTTGAAAGTTTAAGCTAGTTAAGTATAAATATAAAGTCATATTAAATCACAAATTAATATATTCAAGACAGTATTACTAAAAACATAGATACAAGTACACTTACATATAAATATATAAATATATTAAGGCAAAATAAGTAATTAAATCAACAAAATATTCAAAAGTAGCGACACACAGGTAGATAGTAACAAAATTAAAAATAATAAAATACATATGTATATACCCACAGAGAACCAACAGACATACATATATATATATATATATATATATATATATATATGTATAATTTTTTGTATACACATACATACAAATGAATACCCAAATATAGACACACAGTCATATACTAATATATAACAAAGCACACACACATATATATATACGCACACATAAATATGTATAGTTCATATAAACCATATATATAGAAATAAATACATTCAAAACGTATCGCAAAAGCAATATATCTAAAAAGTCGTGCGAGGTGGACGAGCGGTAAAAGGGTTAGGCTCCTTACCGAGGGATCCCGATATCGAATCTCGCTAGATTCATCCACTCTGATGAGCCGTAGATGACGAAAAACCCGTCAGTAGATAATTATACTTTAAAAATGCAAATTATGTATATGTGTATAAAACATGAATCAATAGTTATTACGCTACAATATATATATATATATATATATATATATATATATATATATATATATATATATACGTGTCTAAATACCTAAATCGTCTAGTGGTATAGTCCACTTTACAACGTATATATTTTTGTGCGTCAAGTATGAATACCCACCCGCTATCTCCCCACTAAACACGTGGTGTCGAAACTCAATAATTATCCTGTGTAAAGTATATAAGCACATTAATAACACTTCAAAATCCTGTTGGTCAATGGTATACTTATCTTATTTAAGTTTGTGTGCCAACATTGGACATCCCGTTTTAGCTAGTAGGATATTTTAAACAAATATCTTGATAGAATTATCGTGATTGCTATACATGATGACAAAGTTACTTTCTGGATTATTTTCATGCGAAAATGGGTAGGGAGAATTTAATATGGCGTCTAATCGATTGTTATAAAATTGGAATGCGTGTGGGTTGCGTTTACTGCAAACGAGTTCGTAGATTGATTAAATGATATTTAACAATATTTGCACTTAAAACCAAAGTATAAACACATTTTAATGCATCCGCGGGCAACACTATACAATTTGATCAATTTAATCATGAACAGTGCGACCGTCAGGACGTTTACACTTGTGAGTAAAATGCTGGATAAACCATTGTCAAGTATTTTCTGACAAGAGTTTCGTATTAGGTCCAATAGTCTCTCACTCTCCGATAGGGTTAAAAAAAGGGTCTCCAATATAATAGTCCTAATTTGTCAACAAGCCTCCAACCCCTGCCCCATCACCGCAATGTTGCATCCCTGTGCCTGTGTCACAAGTATTTTAATGGAATGTGCTCCATCATGGGCCAAACTCTCTTCCTGCTCTACATCAATGATCTTCCAAAACACATACGTAAATCATTCGTTGGCATCTATGCTGATGACACGACCATCTATAGCAACACACCAAAGGGCGTAAATGACAAAGTTCTCTCTAATTCGCTCTCCTCTGATCTTGAGCACGTGGTACAATGGGGGAAGGGGTGGCTGACCACTTTTAATGCATCCAAAACCAAGCTTCTATCTTTACATCATCCACCCTCTGATCCCCATCTGGCATCAATTGAAATGGATGGCTCTCGTCTTGGGGAGGCTCCATGTTTTGACAAGCTTCTGAGTTTGATCTTTACTCCTGATCTGAAATGGAACACATACATTAACCATTGCCAGGGACGCTGGGAAAATGATGGGGTCCTTCTACCGCCCCAGAAGATATCCCACTACTGATACACTTCTCTATCTGTATAAAAGCTAAGTACGTCCAAGGATGGAATACTGCTGCCACATCTGGCAGAAGCTGCTAAAAACAGCCTATCCTGCGTTGACAGAGTACAAAATAGACTTCGAGGTTTAGTGGGGGATGCCCTTTTCTCTTCCTTGCGACCTCTCTCTCACAGAAGAGACGTTGCGAGCCTGTCTTTGTTTTATCATTATTTCCATGGCAGGTGCTCGTCTGAGCTCCAATCCCGCGTCAGCCATCGGCAATCTTTCACGAGAACCACCCGTCTGGCTTAAACTACTGTCAATAATTTTCCCCACTCTCTATCAGTGCCTAAATCCAAACGTAGATTCCTGAGCAAAGCTCATTTCTTAGAACTGCACGCCAGTGGAACTCTCTGTCGCTTGCCTGTTTCCACCTGACTACAACTTGGACGTCTTCAAGTCCAACATAAACAAACTCCTGACAAACAACTCCCTTAAGACACTCTATCAAAACCCCTAATACTAACGATTACTACAATACTATCTCATTGATTACTGTACACGCAATAACCCTTATCCCTGAGTGGTCTTCGGGCCTTGATAAGTGGTGATTCCCATGTAAAATAAAATGTGCTCTGATGGACTCATTGCACTTGTGCCTCCTAAACTTATATATCTCTGACAAATCCGCTTATCAAAAAAATCATACCCCTTCACTATTGAGGTCCTAAATGTCAGAAAGCGTTCTACTCTAATAATTTCTGCTCTAGAACTGTATTGTATGCAGAAATTTAAATGTTACGTAAATCAACATCTTGTAAATCGTTCTTAAGGATGATCTTAATTAGTAGCCCCTTCTGTCCAAGTGGCGATATGCCGTGTTTGGGATGAAGGTAAGTAAAAAATAGGCGATTCTAGAAGGTCAAGTGCATATCTAAACTAAATATTGCAGAGCGAAATGATGTGAAAATTCGCAAAGCTTACAGAATACGCGCGAGAAGCTAGCATTTCTTTTAGCTGGCCGTGTTTGTAAGAAATATGTTTACGAAAAGGATGTAGATGTTCTTGTGCAACATAGTGCGCATGAGCGTGTGGGAAAATATCAGCAGCAGCGAAGTATGGCTTGCTTGCGAAGAGATTGGCAGCAGCAGCATTAGCCGAAAAGAAAGCGCATATGCAAATTAGGAAGTGTGCGGGAGAAGAAAAAGAGTAACAAAAAAAATAGAGGAAATGTAACAAAGAAGAAAATTGACATGTAACATCAAGGATGAGAATGGATCGTCTGTGACTGGCATGCGTCTGGGAAGGAGAAACGTGCGCCAAGCTAGAAGAGTGTGTGGTAGCAAGATACTTTTAGAGTTTTCTCGAGAAATGAAAGTAACGATAAAAAATGATTTTGTTAAAAAAGGAAAAAAATTCGAGCCGAATTTATTTATTTACTGTTTTATTTTTAAAGTAAAGAGTAACGTCACACTTGGACGAACATTGACTAAACATCAATATATGTATATTGACTATGATACTCATATCGTGTATTTTACTTCATATATATATATATATATATATATATATATATATATTTATATATATATATATATATATGAAGTAAAAAAATATATATTTATATATTGTGCACAGAAAGTTGTTAGATGAGACAAATCATTGGTACCGTCGGTTTCAAGCCCGATAATAAGGACCGTTTATTGATAAGGATACCTTAAACGGTCCTTACTATCGGGCTTGAAACCGACGGTACCAATGATTTGTCTCATGTAACAACTTTCTGTACACAAAATATAAATACGCTCTTACATTTCGGATTTTCTTTTAATTGAGCACTCTGCTGGATTTCTTTTTCCAAAAAAAAAACTATTGGGTAAGATAATTGATAATAGGTGTTACAAGGAAGAACAAGCAAACTCAATAAATACTACGAACGTTTCGGAAACGATGTTTTATTGATATAGGCATTAAGTCTTGGACATTGATTGAGATTGTCGGACTGACTTCCTCATCTTGTTTGCTAACGTCACAACGTTTCGGCCGTCATCAGGTGTTTTGTATCGAACCAATTGTTAGGAGTCTCGAACCCAACCCTTTATTATTATTACGGGGGTACCCTGTTCGGACTCCAGCTAGGCTCTGGGACATAGTTGCTCATTCTCTGTTTTGAATGTTACTTTTTCACTGCCTTCGTTCAGGATTGAACTCAGCACCTTTGGGTAATTGTAAACTTTGATACAACGTCTAGGAGCATTCGGCCATATGTAATTTGGCCAATTCTTAGTTGGTTTTTGTTTATATTAAACCTATGTTGTTAATCAAGGTTTTCTCTTTCTATCAGAGGTGTCCAAATTGCATTCAGCTCTATTGGTGGTTTGGTCAGTAGGTTGTTATGTCCGAGCATGTGAGCTGTTTCTTTAAGTTTTCTCACTTTCCAGTGGGTCCCTCTGTTTTGCAATTCACCCCATGTATTCTGCCAAGTTAAAAATCATGTGATGTCTTCGGAGGACTCGTACCAACAATGGAGACCTTGCGATTGGAAAACGTAGCTAATTTAGACACAGTTTTCATAGATGGACACAGATAGATATAACGGAACAATAATTAAAGTCAACCAAAAACAATGGTAAATATTTCGATGAACAACACTATGTACAGAATAACTAACGTTACGAAAATAGTTTAAAATAACAAAGGTTATTCTGAACAATCTGGTTTGGAATTTTATATAAGTATAAGTATATTTACAATAACACATATTTTATAAACATCCAAGATAAAGGAGCAGGGAAGGATGTTATATAATTTCTGCTCTATCGGGAAACAGTTCCAAATCGTGGAGATGAGTGCTAATTACAAGAAAGGCCGCTTTACGATGAGTCGTAACTTTACTTCATGGGAAGCTAAAATAAACTTCGCAGATAAGATGTAGTGAGTAGGACGACTATAGTACAAGGCGACTTACAAGAAGTCTGAGAATAAAAGCTACACTTAATATAAAAGAAGCTAGCGTTTCTTCGCGTAGAAGTCTTTACTTTAGCGACCACAAGAGAAGGGAACCAGCATCAAACTGACGTTAGTAGTCTGTTATCATGAAGTCTATGCTTTAAAGAACTGTCATGTTTATGGAAGTTGTTTTGTGTATAAGTACAGTTCAGCTACATGCACATCGTTATGATGTGTAACAGAAAATGTTATAAGCGCGTGTCAGCATATCAGCTGAATAGAGCTAGCGAAGGTATTAGCAGCAGCAGCAGCAGCGTTAGAGGACATATGTAAATTAGCAAATGTGAGTATTGCGTCACAAGAAAAAGGAAAGAGGCAGCACGTAGTCAAAGAGAAGCAAAGTGTGTGTATCTGGCGAGATGGACGCGTGACCAGCGATGTGGCAGCGAGAGACATTGAATGTAGTGTTGAAAAGGCGATATTTTTTTTAATCTCATGGCAGACGAAATGAACAGTAAAAAAAAAAGCAAGCGTTCTTTTAAATGTAATAGTAATGAATGTGTTTAGTTTATTTATTTTTGGTTGTTTGTTCGTTTTTTAACAGACCAGACAGCATGGGGATCTCAGAGACGTTTGAACTGTAACGAACACGATTTCTCTAGAGAGCAAACTTTCATTAATATATTAATGAATCACATAGAAATTTACAATCAGTACATCAGCTATTGATTTCGCAAAACGGAAAATATATGGAATTTCATTGGGTAGGTTACTATTGCCAAGGTGATTGACAGTTCCCCTATTACACACGAACTGAATCAACTTACCCATGACACACAAACTACAAATCATATCGCAGAGATATGTAGAACGCCGATCTCTAATATCTTCAAATATTTAAAAGACAAATGAGATTTTCCAAAATATTAGATAGCATTTTTTCAGTACGCATCGTCGTTTTAATATATATATATATATATATATATATATATATATATATATATATATATATATATATATATATATATATATAGGGGTGGTCGCTAGAAAAGCGGGAAATGTCAATGTCAGCTTAGATCATGAATAAAATGCGTGATTGCTATTTTTCTGTTTGCGGTGTGAGTGTTGCAAAAATAAATCCTTGTTTCACGCGGCAGTGAAGTGTATGGGCGACATTTTGAGTATCTATGAGTATAATATAGCATTTGTCTTTGAAACAATAAGTTTTGTAAAAATAAGTCGTTGTTTGACAAATTTCCCGCTTTTCTAGCGACTACCATATATATATATATATATATATATATATATATATATATATATATATAATAGACTTTGTCTATGTATGCTTGTGAGTTTGTTTTTAATGGACTCCGCAACGGGTGGATCGATTTAAAAAAAAATGTTATTCATGCGTTCGAACGTGAGTTTAGATATCTTTTGTATCGGAATACCCCTATTAAGTATCAATATTTGATAATTAAATAATACAATTTAAGATAGAAGAATAAGATTTTGACCCAAGTAAATGCTCTCATACATCTTAACATCACAATTGTATTTTAGAAGTTTTTACACCACGACAACAGAAGACATGGCATATAAAATCTATATCAAGTTCTCTAATAGAGTGTCGGCATGTTAGAAAATATTTTCTATTTTGAAACAGGATACTTAACTTTTATTATTTAACTTTTAATAGAAGCCATTGTATAAGACAATTATATAAAACCAACCGTAAGTTCTCTACAGTGCAATGTAGACTATAATGTATTCTGAACCAAATATCTATGAGAAAGCATGTGAAGTCTCTTCTCTATGCACTCTTGTGGATCTCCGACTTGAGCAGCAATTAATCGATTTGATTGAAAAATGGGCGATTTCACCGATATTGATTATTATAAAAATATTGGAAGTGTGGATATATATATATATATATATATATATATATATATATATATATATATATATATATATGGCGATTAAGCTACATTGAATATTCGGCGTTTCATCCACTTTAGGACTACTTAGGCTTCTGCGCATAAGCCTGAGGAGTCCTAGAGTGGATGAAACGCCGAATATTCAGTGTAGCTTAATCGCCATATATATTTTATAAATTACTACCTATCTCCACCTACGTATTGAGCACTTTTGAAGTAAATACTTAAAGTTTACGCATAAAACTATACTTTCGTATATTAATTTTATGTGAGTAAATTAAGTAGTTATATATATATATATATATGTATATGTACGTACGTCTGTGTGTGTTTGTGTGTATATATATGTGCGTATGTGTGTTTGTATATATATAAACAAAATGCAATATGTACGTGTATTTGAACTACCGAACAAAAGATTCAAATCAATAATGTATCGATTATATTGGTCTTTTCTTATGGAAAAATTCTCTTCATCGTTTTGTTCATAAGAATTTAAATATACGTCTTTACCTCATCTTATCAAACTCAGAAGATCTTAATCTTGCAGAATGCAAGGAAATAAAGTCAACGTACAGATACTTCGATGGTTATAGATTAATCTTTTTGCTGGAAAGCTATTGGCGTCGTATACCATTTCTCTTCCGTTTGTTAGTTTAACAACTCTAGCTGATCGATAATAGGCGAGGTTGATAGGACAGGATTCAAAATGATATATTGATCGATAAAAGATCCAAATAGGGCAAAACCTACAAAGTCAGCTGCCAAGATAATAATTACTTATTAATGAAACCGCACTTATGTATGAACAAAAAACAAACAAAAAAACAAAAAAAAACATGTACACTTATTAGAACGCTTTTTAAGCAACGCAGATATTCCTATTTTTTTTTTCAGGTATTCTCTATTAAACATGTATTTGTAAGGCTATACAAATGCGGTTCGTGTGAAACACCGTGGACAAGTGTTAGTATATACAAGAATAACGGAAATATTAGAAGGAATTTTAAATTTGAAAATTTCTAAAAAATTATTCTATTTTTTCATAATTCTTTAAAATACTAATGCGTGTCCACGGTGTTTCCCACGAACCGCCTTGATATAGCCTTCAAACACAACTCCTTTCACGCTAAGCACAATACTTCGAACAAACTACAACATTTCTCATAGAAACATAGAATGTTGTCTTTATAAAAATCTTGTTTTTAATTGCTCCTAAAAATAACTAAACAAATACTTGTTTGCACTGTTTACGTGCTTCTAGATTAGATTACTAAACAAAATTCAAAGTGTTACATTCTCGTGTTTAGTACATTGCCCGCTTACATTAAATAATAGTCCAAAAAGCGCCTGCCTATGTTAAGAATGACTCAAGTCCATACAAATAATTGCGGCGTGCTTTTCCATTTTGTAGTTGGTATTATTACACATATCAAATTAATAAATATAAGATACATCTAATCTAATCGAGTGTCTACAACTATTCTTTGCGATCTTACAACGTCACCAAATTATACGGACAGATTTTCCACAAGTGCCACTACAAGATTGTGGCGTAATATCTGAGTTTTGTTTTTTTCAAACACCAAAAAAAATAAATAAATAAATAAAATAAAATAAAATGAATCAAATCGATTTTTAAAGGCTAAAAGGAAGGTGGGGTTGTAAATTCATGCTTGTCCGTTCATCCGTCCGTCTGCCGCACTTTAATCAATAACTACGCCTTGGAATTTTTTTAAAATACGCACAAACATGAAATATTTTATGAGTAAATAGTACCGGGACGGATTTTCTGGGAAAAATGCGGTTGTCTCACGAGAGGTGTATTTCAGATTAAAATAGCTTAAATTGACACTTTTGTGCTTTATATATATATATATATATATATATATATATATATATATATATATATATATATATATATATATATATTGTTTTACCCACTGTACTAAAATAAGAAACATATTATTTAGAAAGTCATTCTTAACATATATATATATATATGTATATATATATATATATATATGTATATATAAATATGTGTATATATATATATATATATATATATATATATATATATATATATATATATATATATATATAATGGTTGCCTTGGATTTTAAGAAAAACGGTTGCCTTGGATTTTAAGAAAAGTTTCTGAAAAGTTGTAACTAACTGATTTCTTTATAATTTTGTTTGTCTATACTTCGCGATAACTCTTGGGTGTGTCCCAGGAGCTCTTTTAGGGCAAAAAAAACACTCAATTTTTGGGACCATTTTATCATATATGCCGAACATTTCCTGTGTATGTTTATTTACCAGTTTAGCATGATTTTGAAATCAAATTAAAATATGTTAACGCTTTGGGGACTTTTGGGGCTAAGTTTTTTTTTTTTGGGGGGGGTAGCAAATGATGGACTTATCATTTCTTTTCTTACAAGGTGCAGAATTCAAATTTACATATGTTAAGGCCTAAAACTGTACAGTTTGCTCATTTTCACCAGGATTCGACGACTAAGGAGCGTTGCAATCATACCATTTGAAAATACCACAGTTGGACTTAAAGGAACGCTTTTGATCCACGAAAGAATACTCGCCTGGGGACTTTTGGGTCCAAACGTGGGGTGTAAATGCTAAATTTAGTTAGTTTTTGTGCCTCGTTTACTATGCACTCACGGTAGACTATGCGTGCTTCACTTGTTTTATTTCTATTTCTATTTGTCTGCAGATGTCCTTATTCACTACAAGTAAGTACGTATCTTCTTGTTGTGTCGTGGCATTTTTAATGCCGTAGATGAAATCATCATCTCAATAGGTCTCGGTCCATTGTTGGTCCGATTCCTCTAAAGACATCACATGAGAAAATAACAAAGTGTAGTATCTGTTCTGATGCAGCACTTAACCTTTTTCCTCACATTTTTGGTCTCAGTTAATGAAGAAGAAATCCTTCATGACTAATACATTTTTTAAATTTTTCGTTACTTACCAGAGTGCCTCTTTTTGGGGAGCTGGTTTCCCCTTACAATCAAAACAGACTTTGTCCCTTACTCTTCCCTCAGGAAGAGGCAAGTAAATGAAGCAAATCTTTATAATAGCCTAAAAGCAGACTTCTTGGCCTTTGGACAAAGATCAAAATATAGTATCTTTTCTTAAGATGCTATACGTCAATTTCTTCTTCTGTCAGTCGAGGAAAAATCCTTCACGACTGCGACAATTTTAATTTTGGCTCCTTTCTCCATGTTAAGAAACGGCCCTGGTGTTAAACTGTCCCGCTGGGGAGGCAAAGTAAATAGAAACTCTTAATACCATAGAACAGTTGATCTGCTAGAGCTGCATCCTCCTCCATGGTTATCCAACGTCCTGCTGCTGACGTCAGAGTTACTTTCTCCTAGAAGCTTTTCTTAACCAAGACTAGGTGTGCATCCTTCCAGATAACAATTTGGAAATTTCTTATGACTCGGCGCATTTAACATTATCATCGATTATATTTTCTTTTTTTCTTTCAAACAATTCCACATAGAAAGCAAAAAAAAAAACAAAAAAAAACGATAAATGATATGCTTAATCTCTAACATGAATAATAACTGTGTTTTATGAGTAGCAAAACTATTAATATGCTGCAATTTTGACACTTGGTGTGCGTTTTTTTTTTTTTTTTTTTTTTTTGTTACTGGGCCCAAGGCAATAAATGCGTCATTTCAAAACAGGAAAAAATTCCTGTATTCATTTTCTGATTATAAATACTTAATGCAGTGAAGTTATTCGTTCGAAAATAATAATACGAATATTATAAAAATATATTATAATGCAAAGCTAAATTTTAGTAATGGCGATATATTTTCTCAATCGAATTAGAAAGCGGTATACTTTGTTAATTATGCCCAATTTATAATAATGCCAACAAAACTGGTCTTATGTATTCTCCCTTCTTATCTTACTGAACGTTAAAAAAATAAATAATTCGTATTACTTGTATTATTCGGAGTGCTGATCTTATCTTGGCTGTTGTGATCACAAGTGTTCGGCCAGGGTAATATTCAATCTTCTTCAGGTGTATCTCGTCAAACTAAAAAAACCTTCCGTCCATTTCGGGTATCTGAACGGAATTCGAACTAATCCTGTTATTACATTTACGCCAGCATCGTGCTCTTGTTTCAACCGACATATTTGGTACGAGGACACTTAATTAAAAAGTATTAATTAATATTAATTAATTATTATATATATATATACATACACACACACACACACACATATATATATATATATATATATATATATATATATATATATATATATAATATATAGTAAGCTGCCTGAGAAATATTTACTTTTATTCCCTACGATTAATGACTTCATACATGATGCTATCTGCTATGCTGTCACGTATGACGTAATGAACGCCGTCAAATTCCCAACGTCGTGTATGACATCATAATACATATATTATGTGTCATGATATGACGTCATTGTACACGAACAAACAGACAGAAATACGTATTTATTATAATATACATATATATATATATATATATATATATATATATATATATAGATAGATAGATAGATAGATAGATAGAGAGATAGAGAGAAAGAGAGAGGGGGAATGAGAGGACTGATAATTCAATAATCGAAGCGTGTATCGATTTGAGTAGATTTTTTCCTGAATATTACATAAATTTTACCTAGGAAATCTGTGTATATATACTGACAGCTTAACGTGCATTTATATTAAATGGCTGCCTGAATTATTCGGCCAATATTCTCTTATCTTAGTTAAACATTCGTCTTTTGCAACTGTGATGTTTTTTATTATGTATTTATGCATCTTAACTAACAAAAGTATGTTAGAATATTTGTATTTATATCTAATATATTTAGTGTTTTTGTATCATAATGTGCTTGCAGTACTTGTTTAGTGTAATCAAGAAATGAATATATATATATATATATATATATATATATATATATATATTGAACGTACTGACCATAGACTAGTTTTCATATAAAAATCATTTAAGTTGTATCAAGTCATGTTTTACAGATAAATATAAAAACGTAAACGAGATCAATCGCGTCGCGCCCATCTTGCCTATTTCGTAAACGGAGAAGGGTGCCTTTATGTATTAATTTGCTTCCCCACGAAAGCAAATGTGATACAAGGTCCTTTATAATGTGAGGTTAAACCGGCTCCCCTAAAACAAGGGTAAAAAGGGGGAACTGGCAGTATCCAAAAAAATAGTAATTGTCTCAGTATGAAGGATTTCCCCTACATTGATCAAGGACCAATTAACTTATGTTCAGCATCTGCAGAAAAGATGGTATTTATTTGCTCCCCCACCGAGCAAATTAGGCACAAGGTCGATTTTTAATGTGAGGAGTGCAGGGAGGGGGAAGGGAAAAAGGGGACCAGCTCCCGAGAGGTGGGAAATGGGAGCTGGTTAAAGGTCAAGCATGTGGGGTTGCCCCCGCATCTGGTCTTTGCTAGTCATCGCTAGTCCTAGCTAGTCATAGCTTGCAGTATCTGCCGGAACAGATGGTATTTATTTGCTCCCCCACCGAGCAAATTAGGCACAAGGCCAATTTTTAATGTGAGGAGTGAAGGGAGGGGGAAGGGAAAGGGAGACCAGCTCCCGAGAGGTGGGAAATGGGAGCTGGTTAAAGGTCAGGCATGTGGGGTTGCCCCCACATCTGGTCTTTGCTAGTCATAGCTTGCAGTATCTGCCGGAACAGATACTACACTTTGATCCCGGCTCGAAGGCCAAGAAAAACTAGAGAGGCTCGCCTTTAAAGGAAAACTGATTAACAAAACACAAAATGAAAACGGATTCAAAATGGCATAGAGACCATAAAATAAGTGAAAGAAACTAAAATATTTATCTAGGTCTTTTTATGCCCATGTTTCAAAATAATCTCGTCAAATTTTGACAACATTTAAGCGGTGCTTGGCATTATCTCTCCCGACATACACAAGATGGGCGCAACACGCTCAATCTCATTATCATTTGATTTCCCTCTGTAAAAAAAAGAAACAAAAACAAACTACTTGATCAAGTTAAGTGATAATCGATGTAAGCATACCCACCTGCAAATGTTAAAAAAATTTGAGGGTGGCAGTGTTGGTAGGAGAGAAGTAAAATTGTTTATTGCACGTGCATACAGATCTGGTAGCCAGTTATCCCTAAAAGTACTTGTCTCCGCAAAATTAGAATGGGATTTCTTAATCAGCATTAGTCGCAAACCTTTTTTCTATAGTGAGTACGTACAATACATCTTTTTTTCAATAGTCTTAATGTCTCGATTAAACTAAACACTACAGTATTGTCTTGCTAGAGTCTATAAATGTATTTTAATATAAGGATATTGTTGCGAACATAATTAAATCAGAAACTCGAAATATTACAGCATATTTTCTCTGTAAAATGTATAGCAAACACATTATGAACAAATCAGTTTAGTACAATAATAAATTTGAATTCACATTCCCTGTAAAATTTCTTTTGAAGTCATAGTGTAAGCTAGCGAGGTATCCAAACGAGTATATGACATATAGAGGGGTTTTGAAACGGCACCAAATGGTTACATGCTGTAATTCCGTGGATGGATGCATATATTCTGTACTCTCTCTCTCACACACACACACACACACACACACACACACACACACACACACACACACACACACACACACATATATATATATATATATAAGAACAAGTGTTTAATAAAACATGTTAATAAAACACTTTGAAAAAGAGTTAAAGACATTTTAATTTTAAAAATGGAAGCACAAAATAAGTAGATAGATCTTAATCCGCAGAGTTTAAAAAAATACTTTCCTTCTCATCAGAGGGTAGGGAATAGTAAAATGCGGGATCGGATTTTACTTGCAAAAGTATATAATGAAACTACAAGTAAGTCATAGATCTTACTTGGTAAAACATAGTGAAGCAGAGGGAATAGGTTGAAGAAAAAGGTGATTTAAAGTAAATGGATAGTCTGGTGAAAGATAAATAATCCAATTAAGGTGAAATCCAAAAATATAACTTCAAGAAATGGCGAAGGGTAAACTATCTAATAACGGTAAAATCCAAAAAAAGTTCATTAAATTTCCATTAAAATCCATCGCGTTAATGGCAGATGGTTCAAAGTAAGTCAAAATGCATATATATATATATATATATATATATATATATATATATATATATATATATATATATATATATATATATATATGGTCCAAAGTAATCTAAAAGGCAAATATATATATATATATATATATATATATATATATATATATATATATATATATATATATATATATATATAAGCGACGCTCTTTGTGTAAACAAATCGAGCGGAGGCATTTCGAACGATATCAAAACATCGTTGAACTCACTACTCGTTCAAGCAGCCGCCAATAGCGTAATGGTTAGGAGCCTTGACTGCCGTACAAACGGTCGGGATTCAATCCTGGCTTGAGGTAGTTGCCTGTCTAGCCGCACTGATGAGCTGTGAAACAGCGAAACAGTACTGTATGTGGATGACTATATATATATATATATATATATATATATATATATATATAATATAATATAATGATATTATTGTTCTTATTATAGGCCCTATTTCCTATTTGGTTTTATTGAACATTTACACCCGGTTTAGATTACTTTATATATATTAACTCTTCAATATTTATAATATGCTTTAGTTTTGCCATCTTGGATTATTTTGCTAAGTTAACTGTAATACTTATTTCACTATATACATACACACACACACTCATATATATATATATATATAAGTATATACGTGTATGTAAGGAGTATCTTATTGAATGTGCATCTGTTCTTTACGTGTGCTTTTCAAAATGTCACAAAACAATTATCTGATGTCTGTTCACATATAACGAAAAATAAGATACGAAATAAACTCTTTGTCTCTTGGTAGAAAAAAAAAGTCATCCCTTCACAAACCGGGTGAATACCATTCTATAGGGTTACAACTTATTACGAATTAGGGAACACACTTAGTCCATTTTGATCTCATTGGATGGAAAGCGGCAACGAAAATTCTACCACAGACTACGTGTTTATTTCAGCAACTTTTATTCCAAATTTTGTTTCCATCTTGGAAAGTTTGAACCCTGATACAGACCTTTCTTCATCTTTATTATCTGTCTTGCTTATACTAGGGAGCCATCCTATCTGTCTACCGCCTCTCCGGCTGCTTGTTACAGAAACAACTTATATTCTAATGTGTCTCTAAACATTTTATGTCCTGTACATACGTAACCAAAAATCATGTATCTTTGTTTATTAAAAGCAAAACCTATTTCTAAAACAGCCTTCCACACATTTTATTCTTTTACATATTTGTGGCTTAATTATTTCTTTTTTAAATTCCAGTTCTATTCATAAACATTTTTTCGTTACCAAAACACTTGGTATTTCTATAACATTGTCACCAGTTAACATATCTGTTACTCAGCTATGTCATCGGGACATCCGGCGATTCACATCCTTAATGTTATAATAGATTTTGGCATTTCTAAACTTTGAATAGAATGTTCTCATAATCTAAGCAAGTGTTTCAACGCGTCTTTTGCAACTCTGCTGTTTTTATTATATATTCAGACACCCCAACCACCGAATATATGCTATACTGCTTTATTTAATATTTTTAGCATTTTGTAACATAGTATACACATTTGTTGTAACATAATATACACATTTGCTGTGACATAATATACACATTTGCTGTAACATAATATACACATTTCCTGTGGTTAGGCTCTCTACTTATATTGTGTTTTTGTTAGAAATCTATGAAAGTTTTGCAAACATAACTCAATCCGAAAATAGCAATATTACAGCGTCTATTTTCTGTCAATAAAATGCATAGAAAAAAGTCAGTGTACGACAATAATAGGTTTTAATTCACATTCTAAGTATATTTCTAGATTTGTATATTTCTAAACATTTAAAATAATGTTGTAACCACGTAAAAAGTATTTTCTATTCCACAATACATATGAGATAGAATGAAGGCGTAAGGACCTGAATGCTCAACCTTTCGCCCGATTTATGCTGCCTTTTTCAAGAGGATGGTCATTTACATACATATACATATTTTTTTTTACATTGGTGTCACCGCTTATCAAGGCCAAGAGGCCACTCGAGGATAAAGGTTAATAGGTATACATTAGTCATTGTGATTTTAGCATAGTAAACAGTGTGAATTTTGTAACTTGGATTACTTAGGGGGCGGTTCAATTAGAACTTGTTCACGTTGGACTATTTCTTTTACATAGACATCAAATCATTATCAAGGCCAAGAGGCCACTCAAGGATAAGGGTTAAAGAGTGTACAGTAGAAATTGGACAATATAATAATCATTAGTAATGAAAATTTGTTAAATTTTATAACTTATATGGAACGGCTCATCAAGAACTTATTTACGTTAGACTTGAAGGCAACCATATTGTAGTCAGCCGGAAAGCAGGAAAACGGAAGACAATTCCACAGGCGTGCAGTTCTAAGAAAAAAAGCTTTGTTCATGGAATCTACGTTTAGGTTTAGGCACAGATAAAGAGTGGGGGGAATTATTGATAGTGTTTACAGCTAGAGGAGTGTTTCTTGTGAAAGTTTGGCGAGGGGGGACTATAGATTGAAGCTCAGTCGAACACTTTCCATGAAAATAACGATACATCAGAGACAGACTTGCAACATCTCTTCTGTGAGAAAGAGGTTGCAAGGAAGAGAAAAGGACATCTCCTACGAGGCTACGAAGTCTATTTAGAACTCTATCTATACAAGGCATATACATATATATTCAAAATTAAAATCTCCAGTTTAATGCATCAAGTTGGATCTTATAAGCTTAATGAAATATTTTGTTCGATATAATAAAACCTATAAGAATTATAAAATGAAATTTTATTTACACATTTTAAAGCATGCAATCTATGTATAGTAGATATATTTTTTTAATTTTGTTTCATAGCTTAGATATTCTTCTCGGAATGTTAGACAATAGATCAACGTATACGTTTCCTGCAGAGATTGCTATAGATAGTATGACACACATGATGAAAACAGCGTGAATAACGAACAGAGATAAAAGCAACTTTTACTATTTTTGAAAGAAAACATCTTCAGAATCAATACAAAAGTGAACGAAAGTTTCTATTGAACTTTACATCTGTGCATTAGAATCGATTACGTATACAAATTAACTATTCGTCTTGGAGAAAAGAAAAAAAAAACGTTTTTACCGCCCAACTCTACACAAACGAAGCGATTTTTTATCCTGGCGACCAAAGCCGATAGAGTCTAGGCTATTGTTGAGATAGGTTGTTCCGTGCTAACTAAGATATATAACTGGTCCAGAACAGAAATAAGAGGAGTTCGATACTACTGGGATTGCATTCTTATTTTTGCAAGGGGTTAGTTCATTGCTTCAAGATAAATATAAATAAATAATTTTTCTTTACAAATATAAATGTATGAAATTATTTTTTGAACTGGACTTTACGTTCTTAATTGCGATAAACTACTTATATAAATTACTAGCAGGCCGTAAGGCGTTGCTTGGTCGTAAAATATGCTTATATATTATATCTTAATCCATGCTGATTCGATATGTATTATAATAAAGCCAATCACCTATCGATTATTTAACCGTAATTAGTATATATTAGTGATTTAAAAAAAATGATTTGTGCACTTCAGCTAGAATCGAAACCACAGACATTTAGATATCCAGCATACATTATCGTATGACCTAAGACATTACCTATAAAAAACTGTAAAAATCAAATTGTAATCCAATGTCATTTAGTTAGCGTGTGCGCAGAATAAACGGGTTTTATCGATTGGGCCAGGCCAAAACTAATGTTATTTTATATTTTCATCCATTAGAAGCTATTTTACAAGCTAAAAACAAAATCTGAACACCCATATACTAAATTTCAACTCTGACGAATTCATATTTAGAAAACGAATTTTCGCACACGCGTCGACAAAATCACTATATATATATATATATATATATATATATATATATATATATATATATATTATATATTAAGTAAAGTGATTTTCAATTTAAAAATTAAAAAAAAAATTAATTTAAAAATCAAATTTTAATTAAATTAAAAATCAGTTTTATAAGAAGGAACAACAACAAAGTCAATTATCTGTACGATCGTTTCGGAAATCCGTGAAGTTACGTAGAATAATTATACATAGTTTTTTTGGTAAGCACGGTCTCCTCATCAGCAAATTTAGGAGGATTTTTATTGAATTTAAAAGACACCATAAATAAACCTAGCATTAAAAGACAGACAAATATTGGCTGAAGAGAGCTTGATAAGGATACCTTAAACGCGCTTTATTATCGGGCTTGAAACCGACGGTTCCAATGATCTGTCTCAACTAACAACTTTCTGTACACAAAATATAAATACGCTCCTACATTTTGGATTTTCCTTTTAATTTAGAACTCTGCTGGAATTCTTTTTCCAAAAAAAAATCATATGTATATATATATATATATATATATATATATATATATATATATATATATATATATATGTGTGTATGTGTGTGTGTGTGTGTGTGTGATCAAAAATATTTTGGGTTAGTGTGATCACAAATAAAAAAAATGATATATCCAAAACATATAATTTCCATGGGTGTAGGAGATTTATAGATGATCTTATATGTATAAACAATAATGATGAATTGGAAAAAATAAACATTTTTTATATTCAAAGGATTTAGACTTGAATTGTGAATATAGAGGGCAACAGACTACATCTCTGGATAAAGGGTGGGATTTTTCTTTATAAAATATTTGATAAAAGAACTTCGTTCCCCTTTCAAATAGTTCCTATGCCGCATAAAGATAGTAGCTGCCCTGTTTTTATAGAAACATTATGTCAGAGATTTTTTAGAATAACTCGCGTTACTTTAAAATTAATACATTGTGTACCCCAGTGTCTAGCTTATTAATAATGGTGATAAAACAAGGTGGGGATAAAACTAAAATATTTAAACAGTTAAATAAACATCTGTTCGTAATCCTGATGTATTTTTTTAATTTTAAATAAATAAGAAAAAAAAAGAATGTAAATATATAAAGTACTAATCATAGTAGGGGTGATAAGTAGTCAAATCGATTAATTCTAATCTTATAAATACAAGACTGGTAAAATAAAAAATATATCCATTTTCAATTTGGAAATAGACGAATCGCACAGGTAAAGAAGACATTCTTTATAACATGAATAGGCCAAATTAATTTAGAGTAGGAAACTAGATCTAATATCTGTAACATTTGGTTGTTCTTGGGATTAAGGGAGGTGGTGTTTAATCAACATTGCTGGGGGTCCATAATTTAATATACTGTTTTGTTTTTAAATCCCCGAAAGAGCGTTTCATGCAAAACAACTGATGATCTCTTAGATTACCATTATTGTGAATTCAAGAGACTTAGTTGATGCAGGTGATAAAATTACGTACTGACTAAATAGTTTCCTAACGAAATATAAGATATAAAAAAATAAAAAAAGGGTTTTCTTTTGTATAGTTTCAAAGGTTAAAACACACCCAAGAATATATATATATATATATATATATATATATATATATATATATATATATATATATATATATGACGAATTCTCACGAGAATGAAACGCGGAATGTCCTGTGTAGCTTAATTGCCATATTTTTATTTTAAAAACTTACTACCTAGCTCTATCTATGTATTGGGCACTGTTGAGGTAAATACGGAAAAATTACGCATAAAACTATATCTTTGTATATTAATTTATGTGATTAAATAAAGTAATCACACACACACACACACACACACCCACACACACACACACACACACACACACATATATATATATATATATATATATATATATATATATATATATATATATATGTATCCTTAAAATCTCTCGCCTTGATGGAGGAGAAAGTAAAACGTGTTGCTATGGTTTCAAATGATCTGAAATAACAGCAAGGGGAGACGTGATTCCAAATATTTCTCATAGGTTTATCCCTCCTCTTTTGAAAATAGGGTACGATTATGAATATTCCCAGTATCAAGTAAGCCTTATACCTTGTGGAATTTACTTCATGGCTAAAAAACGAAGAGGGGATACATAAAATATGAGAAATATTTTGAATCAAGTCTCTCCTTGCTGTTACTTCAGATCATTTGAAACCATATTAGCAAGTTTGGTGTACCTCTCCATCAATGCCATACGTTTTGGGGAAATAGCAGGTTGTTTATATTTTTATATCAATGTGAGAGTTAGAAATAACTACAAATGCATACGCATATAAATTTGTCTCGGAGTAGACCCCATCTTCACACGATGAAGCCGACTTTTTACCTCCAGCACTAAAATTAAGATTTAAAAATATTATTTACGTGACGATATTTATTTCTGGTCCCAAGTATTTTTTTTTGGGGGGGGGTCGCTCGGGATTCGCTTTCTCTATTTTAGAAAGGTGTTAGATTATGGCAAATCGATTTTGATGCAATCAGTGCTGTTTGTTGACGTGATTTCTTGTTCTTTCCTTTGGGCGTCGCTTTTAAAGTCCGACTTTCCGTTTGTTGTGTCATTTTTTTTTACAACGTAGTCACAAATTGTCAAGGCCCGGAAGCAACTTGAAGATAGGTGTTATTGCGTGTACAGTACGTTAGTATTGGAGATTTGACAAAGTGTCTTACTTAAGAGGGCGATTCCTCAAGAATTTGTTTATGTTGGTCTTAATGACATCCAGGTTATAGTCAGGTGGGAAACAGGCACACGAAAGAGAGTTCCACGGGCGTGTAATTCTAAGAAAGGAGCTTTGTTCATGGAATCTACACTTTGCTTATGTCACCGATAAAGAGTGGGGAAAATTTTTGACAGTGGTTTCAGTTAGACGGGGGATTATCGTGAAATAGACTATATGACCAGGAGGTTTTGGTTATTCACAAGAGTTTCTATGAGTTTTTGGTCATTCACAAGAGTTTCTATGAGTTTTTGGTTATTCACAAGAGTTTCTATGAGTTTTTGGTTATTCACAAGAGTCTGTCGTTATGAGACAATTCAGGAGAGAGACTGCGACGACGGTCATTGACATGCTTGCGCAAAAGTTGTTGGACCGTACAAGAAGTGCATTGCAGCTGGAGGAGATTACTTCGAACGGGGCTTGATGTTCATGTGTGTACTACTAATAAAAGTACTCATTCAAAAAAGTCTGGAAACAATTTTAAAGCACCTCGAATATATATATATATATATATATATATATATATATATATATATATATATATATATATACTTCGTATCAAATGGTAACGAGTTTACATTTTTTTAAATATTTAAGGAACGAGTGAATAAAAACTCATGAATCTTTGAGGAAATGCTTACGACGCTATTCATCTACTCCAGTCCGAACATAAACGTATTTAAAGCAGCATTAGCGAATCTATGGCAGAAGATAGCAAGTGTGTCAAGTTATTAACGAGGTTGAGAAAAAACAAAATATACTCATAACTTATTTATTGAAATAATATTCAAACACAAAATGAACTAAGAAAAATCGTTACAACACAATAGCTTCATAGAAATTTCTACATTGGCATATTAATAGGGGATATGCGATCCTTTTTAAGGAATAACTTGTAAAAGATGTTGGTCCACAGAATTAGTCAAATTTGTGATGTCGTCAACAGTTACCACTCGCAATACCTCTTAGAGAGCATCCAACAACTCCTGGTACCTCTTGGAGAGCATCCTATAACATATCTTTGCTCTTAAGTTCGCTTCCACTTGCATAGAGGTGTCGCTTCATGATAATCCAACGGTTCTCAATTGGGTTCAAATCTGGTTAATTTGCAGGTCACTTTATCTTCCGCCGACCAGAGAACTTCAGTTGTTGCAAATACGCTTTGCTTTTATTTGCTGAATGCGAGATAGCATTATACTGCATAAAAATAATGGTTGTTCTGAACGTCAACCTTTACTTCTTCAGCCATGATTCAAAGTGCTTCTTCAGAAAAGCATTTGACGTCATTTTCACGCCTTCTGGGACTTGTTTACGTTAGACTTGAAGAACATCATATTGTACTCAGCTAGATACCACAGATATGCAGTCCTGAGAAAGAAACTTTGTTCCTGGAATTTATGTTTTGGTTTAGGCACAGATAAGGAGTGGGGAAAATTATTTATACTGTTTTCAAAGAGTGTTTCTAGTGAAAGTTTGGCGAGGGGTCCATAGATTGGAAGTACGACGAGCAATAAATACAATTCGCATAATTATTGCTGAACTATATCATTTTTAAGCGTAACTATTAAATTACGCTTAAAAATGATATAGTTTTATGAATCTTTTTTATAGCAATTTTGCATAAAGTGTGTTTTGGGATTCAGATGCATACAATAGAAAAAAAAACATGGAAAGTGTATATATTTTACTGTTAGTTCAGAACACTGATCTAGTTTTCTTAAAATCAATTACCAGCGGAAATGGAATACAGATGGTAAGTATAACCGTAAAATTGGATTTAGTAGTGAGGTTTGTAGTGGCAAACCTTTGTTGCCACTGGTGCGGTGTGCTAATAATTATGAGTCTGTATATACCAGTTCAATAAAAATGTGTGTTTATCGATTGTTGATAACAAAACATACAACTTTAAAAGCGTATAAAAACATGCGTTCGATTTCGGAAAAAAGACACAACGGTAGTTGAGCTGCAGTGAAACCTAAAAACAACCAAAACCAAAAATATTATACGTACCTGCTGTACATGTCATGTCTTGTCATCCTTCTATTTTTGCTATAGCGTTTACCACGTGGTCTGTTGCCGGTAACTTCTGTTTGTATCTCGTGTTATAGAACTGTGTCTTTGCGTCATAACCTTTATTATTTACTATTATTATTATTATTATTATTATTATTATTATTATTATTATTATTATTATTATTATTATTATTTTTACTTTTGTATAATGACAAAAAAAGATACAGATTTTGTCCTCAATATGTGCATTTTCAGAAACAAAAAGTAATAAAGGAGGAGTCAGATAAATTTCTGTATAAAGTACATCGTTTTTTTTTTATCGAAATACGACGAATGCAAAGTTTTCTTTTGATCAAATATCTGGTTCTTTCAGCTGTAGGCAGAATTTTGTACTGATGCAGAAATTTTTTTTTATTTTTTATTGTATTTAAAAAATTATTCAGTTGAATGTTAAATGCACATTTAAAAGTCAAAGTAAAAATTTGTGGGATTTTTTATTGTCATCATACAACAAATGTATTTAAAAAATTATTTGGTTGAATGTTAAAAAAATCAATATCCTTCTACCAATGACTGCTTTTTGTTTTTCATATTTAGAGAGGGAGAAATTCTATCCGTTTCATTCTGATACATTATTATGCATTTTTAACCTGACTTCAAAGCTGGCAACAGAAATATATAGAACTGACTATTTCCTCTAAAAAAGTGATAATAAATAAAAACAGGAATTTAATATGTGATGTGAATAAAGGTAAGTCAAACGCAATCATCAGATGGAGCACAGCAAAAATAATTAAAACAGAAGAAAAAACTCCAATGAAATACATGATTACGAGTACATGCATATATATATTTGGGATGTCTCCGTCAAGTCTCGAGAAACAATGGCCATTCCTGCACGGATAGCAGCGTCTGTAATTGAAAGGCAAGGGGTGCAGGATTCTAAACCACACCTCCCATGAATCATCACTGCTTGGGCTCAGTGGCAAGGAGAGGCCCGAGATTACTGGAAAATATGCCGTGTAAGCGTATATATATATATATATATATATATATATATATATATATATATATATATATATATATATATATATATAAATATATGACATTTATTACTGTGAGTCCAGAATGAGCTTACATATTGTTTAAGCTAGGGGAAAACTTTCCCCTAGCTTAAACAATATCTAAACTCATTCTGGACTCACAATAATAAATTTCCTATAAACTGCTCTGACTACACATTGAGCACTCTAGTCCGGTTTTTTCACCACTGGAGTATATATATATATATATATATATATATATATATATATATATATATATATATATATATATACTTGTACTTTTTGTAGTAAAAGAAATCCCATACAGAGATTAGAGTCGGCTGAAGAGAGCCTGAGGCGGACATTAAGAGCAGTCCTCAACTACCGGGCTTGAAACCGTCGGTACCGACTACCGATGTAAATTCCTGTATATAATATACAAATATATATATATATATATATATATATATATATATATATATATATATATATATATATAAACGCAACGCTGTCTGTGTGTGGGTTCGTTCCAAATAACCTCTGAAAAGGCTGAACAGAGTTTCTATGAAATTTACAGAACATTAGTGTATAAGTCTTGGAGGGATCTTAGTAAAGTTTTGTCTTAGAATACCCCCGATATTTTCCGATAATCGGTAATGGAAACCGTTATTTTAATTTATCTATTTTCGGTAAAGTCATTTTTTCCATGTCGTTGCTTAGCAACGATGATAGAACAATGAGCCGTAAAAATTCTACTGTGGGTAAGTTGATAGTGTGTTTTTTTTGCGGTTATTAATTGCCCTTGATTTAAAATTGGTCTGTAGGTTTAAACTCCGCGCGTAAATTTCTTACTTTGTTTTCATTAGATGCAAAGAATTTTATAAGACTTGAACACTTACGGTTTTTTTTTTTGCATGACGTGATCTGTAGGTTCAAACCCTCTACGTAAATTTCTTAATGTTTTTTTTTAACTGGAAAGTTTATATATGTATAAAAAATGAAATTGTGTATTAAAGATTAAGTGTCTGTGAATGTTTGTTCTTTATGGACTCGAAAACTACTGGACTGATTTTTATGAAATTTTACATGAAAGTACTTTATGTGCCTGGGTGTGTGTTTAGATTGGTTTTGTATCGGAATATCTTCGATAAATATTGATAATCCCATGGAAGAAACAGATGATTAAAACCTTTCACAGCCTTACATCACAAGTGTATATGAGAAGTTTTATCACCACACGTTGATATATAAAATCAACAGTAGACCCTTTGATATGGCAGCGTTAAATTTTTCTTTTTTAAATGCAATTGAATGATGATAGTTGACAAGACATATAAAATTTACAGTTGGTCCTTTCATATTGCCTTCGAAGTGAATGTTTCTGTTTAGGGGCGCAACCGAAGTATAATACTTGATTTTTGACTTTTAACTTTATTTCAACCATTATATATTAAACAAAGTTTTATGAAATCAACAGTAGGTTCTTTACAATGCAATGTAGACTACAATATATTGTGACATATATGGCTGCTAAAAGCATGTGAAACTAAATGCTATATTAGTGAGTAATTTTTACGGCTTTACTTTATCATGGGTTACAAAAAAGATTCCTGCCTTTTCTCTTACCTTTCCTCTCTAACCTTCTCTAATTAAGTGTTTCAACTTGTTGCTCAAATACCAAAACCCCAACATGAATTATCCCCAGAAAAAAAAACACGAACAAACCTAGAACCCCATCCTCCAAACTACTACCACCTCTCTTTCTCTAACATCAGGGGTCTACGTTCCAACCTTCAAGTGGTTGAAACCCAATTGCAAGAAAAGGAAGCCTGACATATTGTACCTAAGCGAAACTGGCATAGGGCCGACCACTTCCTTAGATGAGTTCATAATTAATGAGTACTCCAACTTAACATCTAAATCTGACCCCCAAAATCGCCATAGACATGGAATATGTGCCTACATTAAAGATGGCTTTCTGTGTGGTAGGGATATCTCCAGAGACGACCCTAATTTATCTTATATGTGCTTCCGGGTTTCACTTGCTTACACCACTGCATTTATATTTGCCCTCTATCGCTCCCCCACATCAGCGGAGTTACTATCTTTAAGAGCATATCTGAGAAAATTTACCACATCCCGTCTGCTGCTTGGTTCTCACCAGTTTTGGCAAATAGCAAACAGGATCTTGAACAGAAGCGAGCATTCTATCCCAACCATCATCAATGGTCATCTCGTCAGCATCAGAAAAAGCCAAATTATTTGTCAAGAACTTTGCAGCTAATTCTAGCCTATGCGACCAAGGCAATCACCTCCCCGTATTTCCTCCTATAACAGGCAATACGCTATGCAACATGCACATATCTGTGCGTAATGTCACCAAGCTAATCAAGAACCTTGATTCCAGTAAAGCAGCTAGCCCTGACGGCATTCCAATTATAGTGTTGAAAAAGCTACAACCAGAACCTGCCTCCCTTCTTACAAATCTGTTTAAGTGCTGTCTTAAGGAGAATTGCTTTCCAACATCCTGGAAACCCAATCAGTATGCACTGTACTTAAGAATCCAGGTGACAGGCCATCTCTCTCTCTCTCAGTACAGACCAATAAGTCTCCTATGTCATGACTAAGTTGCTGGAATCCATATTAAATAAAGAAGTAGTCAATATCCTCCGCAGAAATAACGTTCTTAGTGACATGCAATATAGTTTCCGTTCTGATAGATCTACAGCAAATATGCTTACAGTTATATCTCATAAGATTAGCGAGTCTCTTGACAAAGGCTTCCTTCTAGGGCAATTGCTCTTGACATACCAAACGCCTTTGATAAGGAATTGTATGAAGACCTACTTCACAAGATTTCCAGCTACGGTATAAGTGAAAATGCTTTATCAATTATTAAAACATTTCTCTCTGATAGACTCACATAAGAGTAGTGGTTGATTGGCAGAACTCAGAAACCCGCAGTATTTATGCTTGTGTCCCTCTAGGGTTAATCATTGGCGCAACTCTCTTCCTGATCTACATCAATGATCTCCAAAAACACATACTTAAATCATTCGTTTATATCTATGACACGACCATCTGTGGCAGCACATCCTTACATCATTCGTAGACATCTATGCTGATGGCACTACTATCTATGGTAGCACATCTAAGACCGTAAACGACGAAGTTCTCTCTGATTCTCTCTCTTCTGATCTGAGGCGCGTGTTACGGTGTGGGAAGGAGTTGCTGGTAACTTTTAATGAATCTAAAATCAAGCTCCTATTTTTACATCATAAACTGTCTGATTCTCATCTGGCATCAATTGAAATCGATGGTTCTTGTCTTGGGAAGGCTCCATGTTTTACAAGTTTCTGGGATTTACGTTTTCTCCTGATCTGAAATGAAACACGTACATCAAGTCGGTTGCCAAGGTCACTGGACAAATGGTGGGATCCTTCTACCGCTCCAGAAGATATCTCACTGCTGATGCAATTCTCTATTTATATAAAAGCCAAGTACGTCCCAGTGAGTACTGTTTTCAAATTTGGGAAGAAGCTACTAAAAACAGTCTATCCTTCCTTGACATAGTACAAATAGACTTCGTAGCCTAGTAGGGGACGCTTTCTTCTCTTCCCTGCAAGCACTCTCCCACAGAAGGGGCGTTATGAACCTGTCTTTGTTATATCGTTACTTCCATGGCAATTGCTCGTCTGAGCTTCAATCTCTGGTCCCCCTCGCCAATCTTTCACGAAAAACACCCGTCTAGCTAAAACCACTGTCAGTAATTTTCCCCACTCTATCTGTGCCTACATCAAAACGAATATTCCATGAACAAAGCTCCTTTCTTAGAAGTGTACGCCTGTGGAACTCTCTTCCGTTTGACTGTTTCCCACCTGACTATAACTTGGATGTCTTCATGCCTGTTGAACGTCTCACTTTTATAAGCCATTTTATCAGATCTCCATTACTAGCGATTACTACGATATTATCCCATTGATTAATGTACACACAATAACCTTTATACCCGATTGGCCCCCTGCCCTTTATAAGTGGTGAATTACTTGTAAAAAAAAATAAATAAAAAAAACTCAGGTCAACCGGGCTGGGTCCTCAATTAGAGCAGGCAATCAATTGATTGAAAAATGAGCGATTTCACCGATTTCGATGACAATAAACAATATTTGTAGATCATTATTCAGTCCTGGGAACCGTCGGGTCACCCTGTTATATATATATATATATATATATATATATATATATATATATATATATATATATATATATATATATATATATATCCAGTAATATATAAATATATAGTAATTCAGATACAGTACTGTTTCGTTGCATTATAATATATATATATATATATATATATATATATATATATATAACTGATATATATATATAATATATATATATACATATATATATATATATATATATATATATATATATATATATATATATATAAATATATAAACATATACAGTGATGCTCATATTTATTGGCACGGTAAAATAAAAGTTAAATTTTGTCTAATAAATTCTAAAAAAGGGATTAAATTAAAGAAAATAACAAAGTATATTATGTATTTTTAACTGGCCTTTCCGATGCAGCAATCGGATTTTAGAAAAAATAAATAACAAAGGAACAACAAACATAATTGCAAAAAACCCTTGTTCAAAATTATTGGCACGATTTATTTAATAATCAATTGTATAGCCTTTGGCCTTGATTACCTTCCTCAGTCGCTTTTCATAGTTTACAACCAAGTTGTTGCACTCTTCAGTAGTAATTTTGGCCCACTCTTCCTGACAATAATCCTCCGATTGAATAAGATTCTTATACTTCCTTTGCATTACCCTCAATTTTAATGTAGGTCCGACGATTGCAAATTTTTATTTGGATCAAGTATGGAGTTTCTTCAGCCGCAGGCAGAATTTTGTATTCTGCTTGATAAAAATCGATATCCTACTACAAATGACATATATATTATTTTTCATATTTAGAGAAAGAGAGAGAGAGAGAGAGAGAGAGAGAGAGAGAGAGAGAGAGAGAGAAGTCTATCGTTTTCATTCTGTTACATCAATTCCAACCTGGATTATATTTCCGGCAACAAGAACATTAAATGATTATTTCTTAAAAAATTAAAAAGTTATTTACGAAAAGAGAAATTTAATATGTGATATTAAAAAAAAAGGTAGGAACGAAGCAATAACGCGAATGAAACACAATGGAAAGTTATGAAAACAAAATATTTTGAATGCAACCGAAATAAAACATTCATTGTGAGTATATATATATATATATATATATATATATATATATATATATATATATATATCCTCACAATGAAGACTCGAAATTGGATATACAAGGTACTGAGATTTGGGAAAATTGTTGTCATCTGTTTTCGGCCAAAAATTTTGCTATTAAGGAGTCAAAGTTCAACGATTTGACCTCTGAGAACTCTACCAAACTCCTCCGACAATTTTGGGTCCAAACACTTTAAATTTCAGATATATAATAGTATTAAATCCCTATTTTTTTTCAGCTTAATACGTTTGTGTTGTAATGTGTGTTTGTGTATATGCGTGTTTGTATACATTTATTTTTTTGGAATTCTGCTCTTCGGGTTGATTTCTGGATTTGCTTAAGGCGTTGGCTAAATTCCCCACATCGTTTATAGGATCATGATGATAAGACTCCTGTGTTTTTTTTACAAGATCACTAATAGATGGACACATAGTGATGCAGTTATTTTCAACCGAGCACCTTTGCATAGCAACGTTACTGTATTATCGGTATTCAGAAGCGCAGAAAAAAAAAGAAATAAAAACACAGTACAATAAGAAGTCATGAAATGAACATGAAAATCGACTTAATTATCCGAAACTTTAGTTGCGCAATGGAATGCATATCAGTTGCTTAGCGACTTGCTTACGAAAATAAATTCTATTCAATTCTGAATTCCGTTGAAAATAACGCATTTTCTTTTCTTTGTGCTTCAGAATAATCTAATCTCTTTGCATCAGAATAATCTTTAGTTGCGCAATGGAATGCATATCAGTTGCTGTATGTCTGTAGTTCATGAAATGCTGATAATTTCAGCAAGAAACAGTTGAATTTTTGTTTTACTTTTGTAAATATATCCAAAATTATTTTGCAGTGAACTACGTTTTTGATGGAATGCTGTAATTTGAACAAAGTTTTAAAACAAGCCTATTAAATCCAATTTCAGATGTTACAAAATATAGTTTAATTTCAACAGCAATCATTTCTTTTATCAGATAATGGATCACGTAGTTTGGTGTTTCACTGGAGGCCCATAGTTGCTGCCACTTTTTCCTGGAAAGTTTGTCCCTGAATATTCTTATATTCTTATTTGCGACTTTTGCTTTTTGGAACCTTTCTAAGATGGTTTAACATATTAGTCATTTTAAAAGTTTTTGCTGATTTGCCACCCTTTGATGTGATGGTTTGACATAACCTGCAAACAGTTGCTTACGTAAATAAAGTCTATTCAATTCTGAATTCCGTTGAAAATAACGCATTTCACCAAAAAGCTTTTCTTTGTGCTTCAGAATAATCTAATCTCATCCCTCAACTCTCCGTTACACCAGTCTGGTCTCTATTCATGTAAATAATTATAGTAATGGGAAAAATATACCATCAATGACTTATGCTAGTGTTTTTCACTTTTTATCTTTCAATAGCTTAATTTAAAAGATTTATGCCTCAACAGAAAAATATTCCACAAAATATCTACCCGGAAAATTATATTACCGAAAACTATTAATATCAAACTTTAAAAAGGAAGATACTAGAATTAAAAAAAAAAAAACTATTTTATTTACACTCAATCAGATATGCCTTATGCACTAATAAAGATGTAATTGGCATTTTGTTGCACTTTTAAAAATTTTAAATATTTATAAATTTTCTCATAATAAAAACGATTATTATATTGATCATAATTTTTTAGGGGGAAGAAATAAAATTAATTGCATATAAAACATTAGAAGAAAAATGCCAAATTATCCAATTATATCAATACATTTTGGCAAATTATGTAAATATATTTCGTAAAAAAGTATTATTTAGTAAATTGGTGTGAAATTTATTTGATTTTAAAGGAAAAAAACATGAACTGAAACATTTTAAATCAATAAATTATCAATATATTTTGTCATTATAAAAAAAGGATGATTGATTGGCAAAAGAAAAAAAAAACAACTATAAAATCCAACATCAGTAAATTATCAATAATTTTTTTCATTATAAAATGTATTCATGTACATTCAACATAATTTATGCATACTATTTAATTTTAATGAAATAAAACATTTTCTCATTACAATTACTAAAATATTACATTAATCATTTTTATGACAATATAGTGATAATTCGCTGATATGTTTTTTGAGTACGTATAAGAGAGGTTTTTGTTATCTGTGATAAATGTTAACTTATAAGATTGTTTATCTAAAATGAAGAATACGTTTAAATCTCCCCAACATTCATACTAGATTTATATAATTCATAATTATGAATCGTTTTACCTTATATTAATATAGCTCTAGATATTGAGCTTATTATATATCTACAATACAATGTGCACTTTTTCTTTTAAAAAAGTATTTATACATTTACTAACACATTAAAATAAACTCTGCTCTTTAGACTCCAGGTCTAATTCCCTTTATAAGATATAAATATATATATATATATATATATATATATATATATATATATATATATATACTTTTATAAAAGGTACTTCTCTATGGATTTAAAAAAACTATATAATGGTAGACATATGCAAGTCTTTTTCACTTTTTCTGGTTCGAACAATGTTTTTTAGCTTCTTCCAATTACTAGATTATTTCGTTATTTTTCCAATTCGTTAAATGAGTTTACAGTAATTGAAGTTTAAAGCAACTTACACACACGGGCACCGATTTGAATTATTTTCTACTCTCCATTTCCCATTCCTAACTCGAAATGCAAATTGATGCCATATTATTTAAAATATTATATTTTTTAAATCATTTTAAAGTGTTTTTTTGTTTCATATTATTTACAATCTTGGTAAAAATGTTATATATGGAAGGGGGGAGAAGATCTCAGTAATTATATAAAGAAAGTAAATACGTTTGAAAATAATATTTGTTAAAGGAAAAGGCTTCAATTGCACCCAGTAATTAAAAGTTAAAAGCATATGCATACTAAAATCATAGGAATGTAGAACAATTGTCGATTGTGTTTATAAATAACTAAATATATTAATTATGTCAGAGTTAGGATAATGAGCAATTTAATTTAGGAAGTTTATTTGTATAGCGAAAACGAGTGGAAACATATATAATATGTACAAACCACGTGAGAAACATTGACGTGAATGAATGACGTTTTGACGTCACAAAGAAAGATAATCTCTAATACATTAAGTTAAGAGGGTTCGAAATCAGTCGGTTTAGCTCAGGGTGGAAAGGCACAGCAAGGAGTCACATCAGTTTATTTATCTGCA
Organism: Euprymna scolopes; assembly: GCF_053919585.1. Taxonomy (NCBI): domain Eukaryota; kingdom Metazoa; phylum Mollusca; class Cephalopoda; order Sepiida; family Sepiolidae; genus Euprymna; species Euprymna scolopes. The sequence goes on along the minus strand of NC_136500.1, from coordinate 135,145,736 downwards.
ACCCTTTTGAAAGCGACTAGAAATGGAAATCAGAAAATGTAACTCCAAAAGGCAATTGAATTTCTGATCATCAATTATCTAGCTAGGAGAATAATCAATCATCGTGTATATTTTTTTTAAAACCTTTGTCTTCATTGCCATATTTTAATCTTTTGTGATCATCTCTGCAAATGGAGTTAATATGAAACACCTGCTCCCTCCTCAAAAGTATTAACGGTTTCTCCTTCATAAATAACGAATTCTCATCTCCTATGTGTTAAAAGAATTGCCTGCGTCTCTCTTTATATAAAGATCCTATCATAAATATAAAGTGTATGTAATGTATTATAAATGTTTTTATCAGTCCCCGTTCTGTGTACGCCGGTATCTGTCGTCCTCAAGAATTATTAGATTAAACTCCGGATAATATTTCTTACTAATCGAATAGAGATTAATCGTCATCCACATAACTATCTTCAAACAGAAAAAAAAAGATCCCAGCTTCATATTCATGAAATCTACTTAAATCCAAAAAAAAAAAAAAAAAAAAAAAAAACTCCTGATCGGTTTGCATACATGTAAATAATAGACTTAATTGCAAAAATACCCTTACGTACTTATGTGTTTTTTTTTCAATCTTTCTTTTTAGAGAACACTTTTCTTTTCTTACTTTCCATTTAACACAATCACTATGTTGTGTCGTTTTTCTTCTGTTCATTAGATTTAGTTAAGATCTAATCAGGCTGATGTATTGGCTGTAGACTGCTGATAAACCTTATGTGGGAGATAGAAATGGAGAAATATTTAATGCTTGTTTGTTTCGATTCTACGATAAATGATGAGGAGCAAGGTTGTACATCTAAAGGCTAGAATAAAATAATGGAACACAACAATTCATATTAGAATTATCTGCAAAGACCTGGCGCGTAACGGATTAGGTACTTTATAAATTTAGTTGCAATTGACAATGTTTGTGGGGTTACAGCTTCATGGATGGAGGTGTATTTTGAAGGTGTTAGGGTTAGGGTTAGGGTTAGGGTTAGCGATGGCTGATGAAATACGGATTGTAGACATGGGATTTAATATCATTATATGTTGATTTTCATCGTTGTAAGAAAGCATAACAGTGCTTCAAATCTGTTCTGTTCATAAAATTTATTTTACCAACCATAGGAGTGGTATTTCCCTCTCTCTCTCTCTCTCTGTCCCTCTCTGTCTCTCTTTCTGTTTGTTTCTCTCTGTTTGCCCCTTTTTTCTCTATCTCTGTATATATATATATATATATATATATATATATATATATATATATATATATGTATATTATTTTTAAAAACAGCAATCTTCGGACACGCGTGTTTCAGAGCCCTACTCCTCATCAACGTAGCTTGATTGTTGATAGGATACAGACCTTGGACCTAAGAACAGTCAAGCTATGCTGATGAGGAGTAGGGCTCTGAGACACGCGTGTCCGTAGATTACTGTTTTTAAAAACAATAAATAAATAATGGGCGACTTTCTAAGAAAAATACCGGTTCACCGAGGCAGGGACATAAACATTACTATCGTTTAAAAAATCAAAACAAAAAAACCCTATATATATATGTATATATATATATATATATATATGTATATATATGTATATATATACATATATATATATATATATATATATATGTATGTATATACACTCCCCAGAAAAAAAATCAGAAATAATTTAAGATTACATATCGTATACTACTGTGAACTTTAAGTCCATATAAATATAAGTATCAAATATTTATAAGACCATCACAACCATAGGGAAAAGCACAATATTCGAAATAGAGCAATAATACAAGTAAACTTTAGAAAACAAATCTGTAAATAGAAATGAACAACAAATTTATTTTCCACAAAGAATACAACGATTTAAAGTGTGCTACTTGAAATCTTAAATTTTCACCCGAAAATAAAATGAAAAAAATTCGCGCAGATTATCAAGTTCAACTGAAAGATCCCCGATTCAGCAAGGTACACCTGCGTTGAGATTGGAGTTTACATCGGCCTAAACTTTGTAGAAAAATACTCAAGATAAGGGAACAATATTGCATGCAAATGGTTAATTTAAAACATTAAATATTAAAACATTGAAAATTGCATACGTTATAAAATATTTGTCAGTATTATCTCGCAATTCCGCTTGATAACATTATATATATATATATATATAATTATATATATATATATATACATATATATATATACACACATATATATATGCATATATATATACACACACACACACATATATATATATATATATATATATATATATATATATATATATATATATATATTTGCTCATGTCCCCCCCCCCCTACAAAGCAGATCGCCACTTGGACGTAAGAGGCTACTATTTGGGGCCATGTCTAGGAATGGTTGACAAGATATTTATGTTACATTTAAACTTCTGCATATCAGTACAGCCAGGGAAGCAAACAGCAGGAAGGGAATTCCAAAGTCTAGCTGTTCGACGGAAGAAACTATTAGAATAGAAATGCTTATGGCATTTAGGGACATCAACAGTGAAGGGGTAAGATCTTATTGCTGAGCGGGTTTGTCGCGGATATGTACGTCGAAGGGGTACATGTGACATGATTAAAACTAATTCAAGTAGAATATTTGTAAAACATAAAAATGCGACATTACGGCGATGGGACAGGGGCTGGAGCTTAGTTGATAAACAAGCACCGATTAGATTTTTTGGACCCTACCTAAAAGGAAAAAAAACTAATGGTACATGTACCAGCTCAGATGTGGCCACAATACTCAATGCAATGGCGAATGCTGGCCTTGTAGCGGTACAGGATATTCTCAGGTGTAAGTAGTCTTCTAGCTTGATAGAGGGAACCTGTCTTCTTTTCAGCAGCCTTTTCAATGTCCTCTATGTGTTTGTTCCAGTCCATATTGCCCGCAAAATGTTAGGTCGATGAGTTTGAAGGTGAAATTCTCAGGTAGGGTTCAATTTGAAATATTGTAAAGAATTTACAATAATTCTCCCATATAGAAAACCTCTTATGTCTACATTTTCACAATCGGCATTTGGTCACTTGATTGTTTTAAATTATACGATTGTATTCATTTGTGTTGGATTCTTACATTTTACTACAGATATAATTCTTTTGTTATGAAGTTATCTACTCACACCACCAGTGGAAATTTGTTGTCTATGTAATACAAAGAATACCAGATGTCTTCGATTACGAATACGTTTTTATGATATTTTATATAATGTTTTATTCTGATTTCTTTTTTCAAATTAATGGAATCTTAAAGGAATTAAAAACTAAGATCATTTTCAAAAATGGCAGAAGAGACTATATAATGAAATAATTAAGAACGGTGTTATTGTTATCACACATTTTATCTGCATTGATTGGAAACTAATTCTATTGTCCATTTCCAATTCTTAATTTCAAAATCCAATTAATACGATATTATTTTCAAGAACATTTTTTGTTTCTTGTTTTCAGTTCGTTTAGCAGCTGATTTACAATCTTTATAAAAAAAATCAAGAATTCATGAATTCAAATCTGGATAATATGTTTTATTATGTTAATGTGAAATAACCGCCACTAAAAACAAATCAAAATAAAAGTTCTCACTCTAATGATATTTATATTTAATTTGTCAGGAAAAAAAAAGAAATTCACCTGATGATTTGTTTTATTTTCGGCTTATAGAAGGTATATTTGTTTTAAGTATTAAAGTAGCAAACCATCTGTTCTCGCATTGTACCACTTGTTCGTGGTCGGAGGAGAGCGAACCACAAATGATCTTACTGGTTATTGTTCTTTTTCAAAATTTACATTTATGGATTGGACTTCATTTATACTGTACATTTTCCATAGTTTATTCCGAATTTTAATTAACACGGTATTATTTTAAGTATTATTTTGATTTATTATATTTAGTCATGTGTTTTTTGCAGCTGATTTACAACAAAAATGAGTCAAGAACACGTACCTTATAATGCAAATAATATGTTTAAGTATTCGAATAGGAAATAAACGTCATACACACACAATACAAACAGAAGAAAAACTCCCACACTGGTGAGAATTATATTAAATTTCTCAGGAAGAAAATAAATCACCTGTCAAAGTTAATTATTATTATTTTAACTCATATTAGTTTAAGGCCTTAAAAGTATCAAGCTACTTCTCTCATTGAAACCCGCTGATAGTTTGTAAAATCTGTAAAAAATGTGTAAGAGTGACCTGACTCACCCCTAAAAGCCAAGAAGTAAGACAAAACTAATACATTTCGGTTACCTGTTTGACCGGTTTACTGTGAATAGTTATGTTTAGGTTAAACTGTGATTTAACTGTAGCCACACATTCTGTTTTCTCTAGGTTTATTCCTAATCCTGTTTCTTTTCCATTCTTTGCTGATATATTGCCAACAAACTTGAAGTTTATTTGTACATTCATAACAAGAGCGATATCATCAGCGTAAGAGAGGCAGGAGAACAACTAGTTTACGATATTACCTCAGCTCAGCGTACACCATACCAAAGCATTTGAAACATCATCAAACTTGATTTCTACACACCCATATGAGCTAGTAGTGGATTACCACCTCATTCTTGACTATGCACACTGTAAGCACTCGCATTACATCTGATTTTGACTTTAAGCTTATGTCTAATGTTGAAATGCTATCGTAATTAGAAGGCGGCATTCTATAATTTGTTTTCCCCGCGCATTTTTTTAGTAAAAAAAACCATTGAACAGTATCATAGTAATTAATTTATTTCAGATATATTTCTATGTTATCCATAGGAAGGAGTGTAGATGGATGTTTGCCTATTTTGCAGCCTATCAACCTTATAGTTTATAATTTAATGTAATACTTTCAATTACTAAAAAAACAAGTATATATAATATTCCATCTTTTAATTTGATTATCGTTGTTTGTTTGAGGAAAACACATATAATTTTATATTTTATACATATCAAATGGTAAAACGATAAATTTTTCGGCCTATAGAAAACAACGGTACAGCTTCGTTTTAAAACTTTGATGAAAGCAAAAACAATTAAGGTAACTTGATTATGTAGAAGAACTGACATGTATTTAATATAAGTGCGTTCAGCATCAATCGATACGGATCCATAACTGGGGTCATACCTTTTCCACAAGCGCCGGTGAGAGCTCAGCGATCAGGTTTACTTTTGTGTTGTTGGATGTTATCGATATATGACAGAACGAAGTAGTCGAGCGGGTTCAAGTCGGGAGAGGAGTGGGGCCCGTTATGGAAGGGTACAAAGGTAGCATTCTTTCTGAAGTTAAGCTTGGGTCTCTTTGTCGAGATTATTTCACCATCAAGAAGAGGGGGGGTAAGAAAAGGAAGTAAGGGCTTGCAACGAAATGGTGACGTTGCTTACAGGCAGTCTTTTCTTTCCTTGTAAACAATTAACTGGTAACGTTTGCCGAATAACAGTAACGCGGTAATCAGTCTAAGAGACGCCAACCGACAAGCAAGCAAGGTAACTAGCTTTTTAACTAATCACTAACCCGTAGTGAGACAACTCCTTTTATACATACTAACTCTCAGTGGCGAAAATTCCAACGTGATTTCCAACGAGATTAGAATGTCTATTTAACTTAGTAGGAAATAGACACCTAGATTCTCCGTAATGGCAAAACAGCAGTTCAGTGTCTTTTCTTCACCCCGACCCACCCCCGGTAAGTCAAATCAATTTCAATTCTTACAACTTGTGAGCCGGCGCCGAATACTGCTGCCACACCTTCGGCCACCTGATTGCACCAAGTGATACTCACACTCTTCAGCACATCCGGGTACAGATTAGTGTTAACTTTCAAGTCGACTTCGATGATGTGAGGTGTCCGTTACATTAATACACACCAAAGACCGTAACCATGGACATAAACTTGTTGTCTGAGCACGCTCCTGCTATTTGTGGCAATCTAGTGATGCATTTTGAAGATGCTGGCAAGTGTGCTGTTGTCATAACTTGGATCGGTAGAGAGCATGCGTTGTACAGCGGCGCATCTCCGATCTCGCTCGTTGAACATTGTGTCACCTTCAGACATGATTGAAACTCATACCGCTCTTGGGAGTTGTACCTCATTGGCCTACTAGTAGATCGTCCACAATAGAAAAGAAAACCGGTTTTCGTTAAACGGAAATGGAATCATGTCGTTTTTATCTAGAGCAAAAAATTTATCGCTCCAAGCTGTACAAATCACAACCTGTTTGACCGTTTCAAGATCAAAGTGTAGTATCTGTTCTTCAGATGCTGCACTTCATTTTCTTGTTCTCTTTCGGTGGAGGAGAAATTCTTCACGACTGAGACAATTTTTATTTTTGTACCTTTTCTCCACGTTAAAAAACGACCCTGGTGTCTAACTCTGTCCCGGGGGGAGGCATAGTAAATAGGTACATTATGTATTCCTGCTACAACTCTGCAACCATGTATCATAATTTAAGTGTTTTTTAATGTTAAAATTAACAGTCCTCCTTTTTATTTACGTTATTTAGTTATCACATTATCTCATTATTCTACTGCAACCTTTGCACTTTCCTATTTACGTTGTTTATCTTAGTTATTCTCTGACATTTTCCTATTATACTGGCTTAGCTATTAATTCCTCTTGTCCCCATCCAACCTTTTCATTTAAGCTATTTACTTATTCCTAGAAATATTCCCCTAAGTTGTTCTTCTTACTATTATCTGAAAATCCAATGCGTTTAAAAAAAACGTAATAATATAAAAGTTAGAAGTAAGAATTAGTTTTCGTGTCTATTCTTGATAACGAACTGACACTAAAAATCCATGCATTTGGAGGAAACGGGCGACATTTCTTACAGTGACTGGAATATTTACAATTATTTTGACCGATGTAACCTCCGACATTCTTCAAATGTGTCTTACTGAACTGAGGAATCTTTCTTTTTATCTCCAGAATATTTTTGTTTAACTCAGGAATCTGAGCGCAATTTCGAGTGCAATCATATATTTAATCCACGAGATTAGCATACTCTTGTTCCATAATGACTGAGTAAATATCCTGGTTAATTTGCAATTGTATTTAAAATAGACCTTACACTGAGTGTTGGTTCTTAACACTCCAGAAGAGTATCACTTACAACCGAATTTTAGAAAGTAATTCATCCGCAAATGCACATGCCTCGATGAATAAAACACTTAGGAAGTTATGTATGAATTATTATCACAACTATTTCGAAATACCAAAATGATGTTTTTATACGTTTTCCTCGCATAGACTAAAATCAACCTTTTTAGTGAAGAGCTATTCTTGTAACGAATGAAAAAAATGCTCGAAAAAACAATTTAAAAATATAACTATTCAATTGCGTACATTACATGAATTTGGTCAAGGCAGAAATGAGCGGAATCAATCAAGTCAGCCATACTTTTTACTGTAAATAATTCCAGGGAAATAAACTTGTATTGATCTAGTGAGTGCCAACAGCAGTTTTCCTCTTGCATCTTAAAAATTCAAAGATATTCATTATCTTTTATAGAGTTTTTTTCTGGCTTATAACACCTTGATCTAAATATAATCGTCCAACAGTTTGTGCAAAATTATGCCAAAAATATGCTTTAGCTGTACAATTTAGCTGAATTTTGATATTACATATACAGGGTGTCCGCAAAGCATCCTGTAAATTATGTAGCCAGGCTTTGTGGGCACCCTATATATATATATATATATATATATATATATATATATATATATATATATATATATATATATATATGTATACAAACACACACACATGTATATATATATATATATATATACAAACACACACATGTATATATATATATATATATATATATATATATATATATATATATATATTGCTTCATTAACGTTAGACACATAAGTCAAGTCCGCCAAAAAAGCCGTTGTTATATAAAAAAAAATGTTCAAGTGGTTGTGTCTTGGTATTCTTTGAGATATATACTGCATGCAACATATTAGTCCCGTGTGTAAACGTGTGTAACGTTACACGGAGGCAAACATACACACACATAAACACATACACACATACATACACATATATAGATATATATGTATAAATGCTCTGTAATTTTGTTTATCTATAATATTTAGACACTCTTTTCACTCCACACAAAACATTCTTTGATCAGGGCCTCAATTTAAGATCGTATTTACCCGAATACAGTTAACAGTTAAGCCGCGATATTAGTATTTACATTCCACTAAAACTTGAGCAGATTACTTTCAGGGACACAGGGAACATGGAGAGAATTTTTATGTTTAGCAGTCTTATTATTATTTTTTTCCTTTGTCCGGGGACACCAACAGTTGAGGAGTGAGATATTGTTATATCACAAACATATTTCTGTATAAATATGTAAATAGCAAATACAAAATAAATTCGTTTATGAACAGGCGGAGTTTGTAAACCATTGGATGGATTTTGTTATTTGTTTTAATTTTGCAAAAAGCATTTGTTTCAAAGTGATTGCCTTAAGAGAATGCGCATTGAATTAGATATGTAGTTATAACCATGAAAAATATTTAGGATGTGCATAATATTATTTGATGAATTGCACTCAAACATTGCATTTGTATATTTCACTGAAACAAATATAATAGAAATGAATTGATATTACACACGTCTTTTAATGTAAAAGGCAATCCATGACACATTGGCATGACGTTTTATAATTATTGCATGGACGTGAGTTGATACTTGTAAAAACGTGAAAGGCTTATGGGCAGTAGACTTGAAATGACCATAGCTGTGATTAGAAGGAAAATAGTGACCAAGAAGAAAGTACCACAACCTTGAAATCCTTGCAAAAAAGCTATTGAAATAGGACGCTGTATTATAATGAGATATTAAAACAACGAATTGATGGAAACCACTTGACCAACAAATGAAAAGATACGGAACTAAGGAGGCAGGGTACAGCGTAGACGCTTCTGGGGGAATACATGCCATGATGGTATTGATAGAAATAACTAAGACTAGACAAATCACGTCCGTGAGGGAGAGTTTGCAGTGAAGAAAGTGTTGGGTCAATCAAATTACAGATAGCAAATGAGCAACTACTTTATCTCTTAAATACCAAGCCGCCAAAGATTTCCTGGTCGTAAAATACGCTTACATATGATATTCTGATTAATGCCTATTTCGTATTTCGTATTTATTATTATATTATAGTGTACCCAATATATAGTAATGATTTTAAAACAAACAAACAAAAAATGACTCGTGCGCCAACGACGAGAATCGAAAGCAAGATATTAAGCTTACGATTTATTTTTTTCCTTTTGACGTGATAGCCTGACCTATGAAGACATATTTGCTGCAAAGCAAAAAATTAAAACAGGAACCAATTGGTATTACGTTACGCATGCGTATTCATAATGCCGTCATTCGACATTGACATGCAAATTTCATTTCTTAAATTTGTACAGTTTTGTACCGATTTTCCCTGGATAAAAACTAAATATAAAGTTTCGCTTTGGTTTGAATACCCTATATATTAAGTTTCTATGTTCTTAAATAAAAAAACTGACAGAGGAGTTTGTTAGGAAAATTTTTAAACATATATATTATACATATATATATATATATATATATATACATACACACTCATAAATAAATATAGAAATATGAATAGAAAGAGATTTGTGTTATATATAACCTTTTTACGTAGGTCTAAATCATGTATATTGTCTGCATGAATATAATTTCACGTAATAGTTAACGAACGATGATTATCTAATGAGAAAACCGAAAAGGGGAATTGATTTAAATGAGGGCTTGAAGTAATATGCACATTAGATACATCTTTTGCATATAAATGCAACCAGCCAACCTATATATACCAAAGTTGTATCTGTTTAAATAAATAGAAAAAGGGTATTTATTATGAATATCAATACACAAAAAATCCAAATTCACAGAAGTATAGATCGCGCGAAAGAAAGTAATTATCTTTATAAATCTGAAACATAGGCTTATTCACTTCATACATTTACATTTCAGAAAATTCTATTTTTTTTTAATGTTTAAACAGTGAATGTTTATATAGTAATCAATCTTTATATTTACATTTATCGATCTCAAATCTTCTTACACACTTGTTTTTAATAATGTTACTTTTACTTTTACAAGTACGTCAAAGGATTGAGCACTGCTGCCACATCTTGGCAGGAGCTGCTAAAAACAGTCTATCCTGCCTTGAGAGAGTACAAAATAGACTTCATGGCTTAGTGGGGATGCCCTCTACTCTTCCCTGCAACCTCTCTCCCACAGGAGAGATGTTGCGAGTCTGTCTTTGTTTTATCGTTATTTCCACAGCAAATGTTCGTCTGAACTTCCATCTCTCGTCCCCCCTTACCAATCTTTCACAATAAACACCCGTCTAGCTGAAACCACTGTCAATAAGTTTTCCCACTCTTTATATGTGCCTAAATCAAAACATAGATTCCATGAACAAAGCTTCTTTCTTAGAAGTGCACGCCTGTGGAACTCTCTCCCGCTTACCTGTTTCCCACCTTACTACAACTTGGATGTCTTCAAATCCAACATAAACAACTACCTGATGAACCGCCCCCTTTAGTAAGACACTTTATCAAAACTCCAATACTAACGATTACTGCGATACTATCCTATTGGTTACTGTACACGCAATAACACTTATCCCCAAGTGGCTTCCGGACCTTGATAAGTGGTGATTTCCATGTAAAACAAAAAATTCCAATTATGTGGTTGGCATGACATTTACATTACAGTAAATTCTATTTTTTTTTAATATTTAAACAGTGAATATTTATATATTGATCAATATTTATCAATCTCATATTCTTCTTACATCCTTGTTCTAAATAATGATATATTTACCTACGGGTTTAGTTTGGAAATAAAAAAAAGGAAATTAAAAACACATCAAATGTGTACATATAAACAAATAATAGTTTGTTCCGTGTGTATCAGTGCAATTGTCTGAGATGAATAAAACATTTGTATAAAAGCGACATTTAGCAAATGTTTCTCATCAACAGAAAATTATATGATGCGATTTGTTTTTATTTGATGTCAAAAATGTATATTTGCTTTGAACATAACTAACTAATGTTTCGGAAACACAGGCTGGCAAAGAGAAAATATATAATAACGCGGCTTTGCTTTTGTTTTTAATGTCACAAGATAAAAATAGAGATACCACATAAAAGATATATACCTTTAGGAGAAACATACAGCGTGATGCATTGCCGGAATGGATCAAATTCACATGTATATTTAAATAAAACAAAAAGTAAGACGAGAGAATGAACAAAGCAGACATCTTATTTTGATTCAATCAAAGAACACGAGAAAAATGGCGGCTTTTGAGGGGGTGTTATACATTGGTGTGTATATAATAGAATGAACACACACAGATATTGGTCCTGGATATAACCTTAAACTATATCCAGTGGTGAGGCCCCAGCTTGCGGGCTTTCGAGGAGTATGGATTTTAATTGCCATTGCTCCCAAGTCCACTCTGACCCGGATTGGTAGTACCTGATAGGATCCTAACTATGAGTTAAATAGAAACCGACTTAAAAAAGACAAATATATTCTATTAAAAATGTTTTTCTTCAAAATCTTTGGATTCGGCATTAAATAACCTGAAAAGGGGTGATATGCCATAAAAAACCCCAAAAAAACAAAAAACCAACCAAACCAAACACAACACAAACATTTATAATTATTTTAGTAAATAATTATATCTATATATATATATATATATATATATATATATATAAATATAAACACCATATATATATATATATATATATTATTATCAATCACATTACTAAATATATATATATATATATATATATATATATATATATATATATATTTAGTAATGTGATTGATAATTAAAAATTCAAATTAGAATTAAAAATTAAAAATGTGTTTCATAAGAAGGAACAAAAAGAAAGTCAATAATTTGTACGATCGTTTCAGAAACGATGTTTTTATTGTGATAGGCATTAAGCCACGGGCAATAATTTTTACGTATAGTTTTTTTAAAACTAAATCTCCTTATCAGTAAAAGTATTGGGTGTTGTTTTTTTAATATGTAAAAGACACCATAAATAAACCTAGCAATTTTTAAGTAAGGCAGATGTATCTTTTAATTGTTCGCCTTTTGGAAATCGTAATTATCGTCATAGCATTCATTTGGATGTTGATTTTAGCTTATAAATGTCCGTACATTTATAAGCTACTTTTGCTGATGAGGAGACTTTGTTTAAAAAAACTATGCCAAAATTATTGTCCGTGGCTTAATGTCGATCATCGTTTACGAAACGATCGTACAAATTATTGACTTTCTTGTTGTTCCTTCTCATGAAACAGATTTTTAATTTTTAATTCTAATTTGAATTTAAAATTATCAAACACATTACTAATATTAAAGTAGCTCTAGTATACTTGCCTATCGAGCTTATTATATATCTGAATTACAACGAGCACTGTTTTTTCTTGTATTTTAATTAAATTAGTAATATTACTATCACATTAAAATACACTCTGCTCTTTAGACTACTGTTCTAACCCCCTTTAAATATATATATATATATATATATATATATATATATATATATATATATATATATATATATATATGGTGTGTTTATTATACAAACGTCATTGGTTATATAACAATTTGATTCTTTCAAAATTACGTCTTATTTAATATTTACTTTAGCAGAAATAAACTATCTCCAGAGACTTAAGGCAAACAGCTGTTTTGAAAAATGTCTCAAATAGAAATTGTGAATTTATGCATAAAAAAACTAAAAAAAATCAACCGATTGTTAAAAAAACAATGAGAATTTCATAGACAATAGAATTCATTCTGCTAAGTTCTCTGGTAACATCCTCTTTCAAAGCTGATATTTTAGGCTTTTTTGGATGCGAAGCTATGTAATTAAATAAACATTATTATCAATGGAAATGCACTTAAAAACAAACAACAAAATAAAAAACAACCAGTGTTTGAAAAGATATTCTATTAATAGCAATTGTATCTGATTTTAATGTTATCTCAATTTTATTTGATTTCTTATATCTCAATGTACAAAAGCGAAGGTCTTCTATTGTTACAGAGCGGCGACGAACGAAATCAGCGGCCAGCAGCCACAGTAAGGTAGCTGACCAGCGAAAATATTAGCAACACCAGCCGTTTTAGCGATATGTAAATTAAGCAGGTGTGTTCGCGCTGACATTACAGAAATAAGAAGGAGAAAAAAGAAAAAAGAAGAAAGACAGCATTGCGTGTTCGAGCAAGAAAAGAGACAAACTATGTACGAGAAAGATTGACGTGTGAAGTCGCGGGCGAAGAAGCGTTGGCTATATTTGACGTCATGTGGCGGGAAAAGAGACTTCTAAAAAGCACATGGTATATAGCAGAGCCTTGTAAAACATGTGTGTGTGTGCAAAAAGACTTTTGAAAAATAATGAAATTAGTTATTGTTGCAAGAACCACGAATAAATGTTTCTGAGTTGCACTTAAAAATGCTGAATCTTAGGGCTTTTTTAACATCATTCCTTGTTGTTTTTGTCTTGCGACGGTACCAGACAACGTGTGGGTGTGAGTGGTTAAAATGAAACAACATGGTTCTACCGTGCCTTTACGTAGCATCAATTTATTTTACAAATAAAAAATCATAGGTTTAAGGTTGTATCTGAATCCATTGATACGTCCCGAAAACAAATAAAAGTCACTGTAACCAGTTTGCATGACTTTAAAACCTAGATTATAAAAAATTCCTCGGATGTACACATTGTTGAATAGTTCAGATCCCCGGGGGTTAATGTGAAACAAAAAAGTCGACCGCAATTTGTATGCAAAATTCAGGAGAGTTACGGCTAACAAAACTCAGTCTCAAGTTTGGATGCAAAGCCTGGGAGATGACGTCAAATGGGGGTAAACATCTAGGACGCAAATATTCAGTCAGAGAATTTTACCCACGTTGTTTAAACAATAAAAGTGGAATGCTGGGGTCATACGGGCCAAATAAAAAGAGATAATCAGAGAGAGAGAGAGAGAGAGAGAGAGAGAGAGAGAGGGGGGGGAAGTTGAGAGACGGAGTCGAGACAGCGACACGAGAGGGTGCTTGCAACAGATGTTTCTAAACTACCACCAACAATCCCGTCACGCCATTAAACTTGTCAATCTGCCAGTGAAAACAGTTATAATATATATATATATATATATATAAGTCATATTTACAAATAAACAAAATATTTTATAAGCAGCTATCCATGTTTTTTTTTATCATTATCGCCAACGAGTGTATAAGTCAAGAAATAGTAAAGATTGACTTTTTATAAATTAAATAGATTTAAAATATATTTGACGATTCGGCCATCAGTGAAATATGCTACATAATATATAATATAATATAATATAATATATTTAAGCATTATATAACAATGATATATTCTAACGGTCAGTGGTAACTAAGAGATTCTATCAGAAATATATATCCATATTTAATTGTCTCTTCCGGAAAAGTTACACCGAATGTCAGTTATTTTAATTAGACTAGCAGGGAGACGTTGCCAGAGATTGAATGAGTATCAAAGAATGTTATACCCTTCTAGTTGATTTATTATCGGAATCAATCTGTTCTTTTTAGCGGCCCTCCCCATTGCACTGAGAGTAAGCTTCGCATATCTCGCGACAGTGACTCCGACTAAAATATATTGTAGTGTATATTGCACTATCTTTTATTTCATAATATTACTTTTATATAGTGACTTGAATTAAAGTTTAAAATGTAATTAAATTGTGTTCAAAACAAAAACGTTCATTTCGTACCTTTTACTGTCTTATGACAAAATATTTTGTTGATTTTCGACGCCGAGCAAATCGTCTTGTGCAGTGATAAAATATCTTAAATACATTTGCGATTTTAGGCTGTACAAGGCGTTAACTTTCATCGAAATCCAACTATCCTGTTGTTAATCCGATGTTTTGGATTTTTAGTTTTATCAGAAGCTTTTCGATACAAAACCTATTTTAGAAAACTTCCGTGGCACATAGTTTACATTTTCTGAATATTAGAATTCAATTCAGCAGTTTCATAGTCCATAGAAAACGAACTTCTTCCAAAGAGAAACGCACACAAACACTTACAAATTGATTTTTCTTTCATAAATGAATATAAACATTCAGTCTAAAATAAAATACGATACATTAATGATTGTAGTAATACGCATATAGGTGTTATGTTCCGCAAGCTAACACTACATCCAATAATTCTTTAAATTTTTCTCTTGAATGTAGCGACTGGTTGTTTGTGAATAGAACTAATTATTGATTATTGCCCAAAATGATCAGCTTGGCAAGTTTTTTTTTCTCAATGTAAACTGCAAAACAAAATCGGCAAAATCCAGTACGTGCAGCTTCGCCAGCTGGGAACCACCAATAATCAGAATATACATGCCTTCTCGACAGATTTGCATTTCAACCAATCAGAATGAAGACGAGTGGAGCGGTAGACCTCACCTCTTGCCACCTCCTCATCACTCTGAGGCAGTTATTGATGATTTAAATCGAGAACACACGTGAAATGACTGCTCATGAGCGCCTCTCAGTAGCCAGCATCCGTGGGAACGATTGAAACTTCTCACTGCCTGCCAAGTTACAGAACCGTTATTCGAAACTGTATGACTTATTTTGGACGAACTATTGTTCACACTTTGAGTGTGATTTTTGCATGTCGTTCCCTATATTGGAATAGAAAAAGGCTCAAAATAATATACATAGATGCAAGAGGGAAGGTTAGGTGACTTAAAGAAGCGGCACACATGCTAAAAAAAGAAAAAAAATACTAAGCAGGCCGCGTAAAGAGAAAAATTGCATATGGTGATATCTGTGATATAAATCTAACCTGTCTGTTTAAATGTATGTATGTATGTATGTATGTATGTATCTTAGGTGTGGGTTGGCAGATGTATGTCAGTGATATGGAGGTGCTTAATCGAACCCAATGCCTTAGAATTGAGGCTCACGTTATTAAGCATATGCTGAGATGGAGTGGACATGTGGTGAGAGTGTTAGACAGTCGACTTTCCAAACAACTCCTTTATGGTGAGCTCGCCGAGGGAAGACGTCTGGCTCAAAAGCCTAATTGAGATTTAAGGATTGTTTAAGATCCACCTTAAAAAAAATGTGGGATTGATGAAAGAACCTGGGAGAGTCTTGCTTTGGATCGGGGAGGGTGGAGAAGGACCTTGCGAGGAGGTGTGGGTAAGTTTGAAGTGGATCGAACCCAGTATGAGCGGCTGAAGCGCGATATCCGGAAAGGGAGAGTGAAAGGAGCCGTGGATGGGAGGGGGAGCCAAATTGGTCTGGAGTGTGAGGTGTGTGGAAGAATATGTCTTATCTGAGCTGGGTTGATGAGTCACCAGTCTACTCATCGGCGCAGCGGGCCACAAAGCAGTCTTGAGTTGCCAGAGTAAACCTGCGTACACTGCGGGCGAATCCACAAAACGACAGGCGGTTTGAAACGGCATTTGATCCTGCATAAAAAAGAACATCAAGAACGTGCTGTTAGTTGTGTGCATGCCTGTACAAGGTGTGCTAAGAAATGCCAGAGTTTAGCAGGCCTTAAAGCCACATTCGTGCAGCCAATCACTGAATGTTTTCGTGTTTCTATATACCTTTTTTTGTGCTATATCGAGTGATGGCAATGTTCGAAAGCGAATTTTCTGCCATCATGTATGTATGAATGCCTGCCTAAAACTTTCGACAGATGCGACGGATTTTCAGGGAATTGGTATCGTATTAAAGCTCGACACTTCGGACGACAAATATCGACAAGATGGCTGAAAACATTAATTCGTCCACCGTTAACTAGACACTTTTCTACAAGGAGGGGTTGCTTTTTTTGTCGATATTTTCGAAAGTCATTCCCTCTTTTCGCTTGACTGGACTTAATTTAAATCGGTACGGATTCAACCCTACCTCTCGACTACCACGTTTTTCTCTTGCTTAAGACACACCCCCAAACACCAGACTTGTCTAATTATAAAAAAACACACAATTTTATAATAATTACTTTTCTTTTTCAAATAAATGTTTTCACACATACACTAGCATAGCCAAACAAACCAAAACACAACTCTGTGATTTCTTTTCTTTATCAATATTAACATTTAATCCCTGTCTTTTCAAACTTTAAACATTACACTTTTCAATCCATGACGATTTTTAGTTTCAAATATGCAACAGAATATCTATTTCATATGACTCTGCAGAATACATCGTCTGAGAGTTAGTTTAAGTGATTACTTACATAACTTGAATTTAATAAATAGAATCTGGTACATGTTCGAACATACGATAAAATTACACAGTCATAAATATCGCAGCTTTTTAAATACTGATTACACACACACACACATATAAAGTATTAGCGTTCGGATGCACAACTCTCCTGTTCAAAGGAATATAAACAATCCGTTTCAGGCTTTTTCTAGCAAAGGAAATTTGCAAAATAACAACATTTTAAATGTAGAAAAAAACAGAATAAAAAAGAAAACGTACAATGATATTCAATTTTTATTAACTGTATAAATAATGTTTTTTGTCAAATAAATTTTTTAGCATATTTTTTTGTCAAAAAATAATTTTTAAGTATTAATTTTTCAAATAAAGAATTGTTAGCAAATGTTTTTTTATCCAATAGATAGCAACAAAGTTGGTGGGTTTGGCTTGCTTTTGTTTGTTTCATTTTGCCGATTAATAGTAGTTGGAATCGTTTTTTCCCAATCCCAAGAAAATTTCGAGTGCTTATGCACTTTTGATACCGCTATTAGTTTTTATAGTTTTCTCCGGGTTCAATTCAAGTTTCATTCTATGTGGTATTTTTACATTAGTTCCACCGCCACATTTTTCTTTAAAATGACGACTTTTGAAGTTTTTCGACTATGCTGAATACGAACATCTAAATTTTGCAGAGACAAGTAGCTCTTGAGATATAAAGACCTTTATTATGCACTGTAATTTATTGGCCGCCATGTTTGTACGCCCGTACGATAAACAAATATACTTCTCTGCGACCGACACTGCCACCTAGCGGAAACAAATCAATTTTTTTTTTTTACAACCGAGAAATTGGTAATGTGCATGCGTGTAAAACAAAACACTTACGACTTTTTACACTTCCTTTAGTAATTTCATGTTAAGAACGGTTTTCTGAATATACATACCTCACCTCACTATGTAAAGAACGTCTTTCGGAATAGACAGCTCTAACCTGCCCATTGTTAAGTACGACTTTCGGAATAAACCCCCTATTTGGTGTTGGTGGGGAGTAAAAAATATTTGCACCAAATTTAACATGGTATTAATTGTAAGCATACCCGCCTGCAAATACTATTAACAATTCGGGGTGGAAATAGCGGTCACAGAAAAGTATATTTCTTTATCGCACGCGTATAAAAACATGGCGGCCTGTGAATTACAGTGAATAAAAATAGGTCTTAATATCTCAAAAACTACTTGTCCATGGAAAATTTAAATGAGATTTTCTTATTCAGCGTAGTCAAAAATCGGTAAAAGCCGGCATGATGAAAAAAAAACCCTCTAAAAGTCGTTATTTATAAAAATTGTGGAAGTTGGATCTAATGTAGAATCTTACCCTTTTTATGATTATTACATATGTGTGCTGATGATAGCTCGTATGTTCTAGGGATTTACCAGCACCCACATGTAATAAAATTAAAACAAAATAAAAAGATTTAATGAAAAAGAAATTTATTAAAAAAATAAATTAACAAGAAAAAAGAAAAAGATTATTATTTTTTGAAGGGCGAACTCGCTAATAAAATTGTCTCCCTTAGATTATAAAGAAAGTATTTCTTTATGTATTGTGTTTTGAAATGTTTGCTCTATACGTAATATGTGCTTTTCGGTCAACAAACTCAAAGAATAAATAAAAACTTTACCAGAATCCAAACAGCAGTTCTTCCTTCAGTGAGGTTTTTGTTTTTTACGGCCGTTATAAGGAAGCCGGAATTCGGACGTTGGTTGCCAATGCGTACATCCCAAAAATATGTCACGAACTGACTTTACCCACCAATAGCGTTTCTTTTATATGAGTTTTGAAAGGAACTTCCTGGAACGTTCTAGAGACTCCAAAAAGAACAAAAAGGCGTTCTACGCCTTTTTATATTTATAGACGCCGATTATTATTTATGTTAATGAATAACGACATTCTAGAAACGTCTTTATGTTTTAATTAATATATCAATAAACATTTTTATACATTATAAGAAATATTTATATATTTCTTAATCCAATCATAGGAGAGAATATGTTCTCCTATGACAATGAGACCGCGCTATTTTTTAATAGATTTCATGATATGTGGTATTTTTTAGATTATCGCACGTGCGTACAAACATGGCGGTCAAAAAATTACAGTACATGATACAGGTCTTTATATTTCAAAAGCTACCTGTCTCTGCAAAATTTAAATGAGATTTTCGTATTCAGCACAGTCGAACACCTTTAAAATTTATTATTTTAAAGAAAAATGTGGATGTGGAACTAATGTAAAATCTTACCCTTTGCTTATTAAATTGTTTGGTGGAAGCACATAATAGTGTCAGAACACCTTCCCCTCCGCATGTTAAGAATGGCTCTCGAATTATAAAAGTGTACAAAGAAAAGGTAACGAACATCTAAGGGAACTTCTCATCGAATGAGTCAATATGCATACTAACAGATCACTGTGCGCCGATCTCAACATACATTTGCGCTGGAGGTTTTTATTTGGTGCTATCTTGAACGCCCACAGGTATATCAGTTCGATAATGGACGTTAATTCGCGATGAAGGTCCTAGTCTTGATAGCTCTGCATCGTAAACATTTAACATTCCCGTATCTTCAGCAATAGCCGTCGGTAATGCTCCCTCTTTTTGTTGGGATGCACTGACTTGCATATAAGAAATAGTGTATTTTATTTTTACAATTGGTATCCAAATTATCGTCTGCGCACGGGCGAACACACGCACGTCGAGTTGAAACTCAGCACGCGGTGCTGTGATTGGCTGATTGCAATGTTACGTCAGACAGCAGCTAAACCAGAGTGTTGACGTCGTGTTCCGGAGAAAGCAGAGCCGAACGTTGAGTTACGTCTGGTTGAAAGGATGCATAAGTACCAAAAATAATTTTAAAGTATAAAAATGTATCGAAATGCAATTTTGATATTTTTATATTATTTCTTTTCGATGAGTGATTCATTACTGAAAAAAAGAAAGTAATGTGCTAAAAATAGGAAACATTTATAGATTGTTTTTTAGAATTATTTTGTTTTTTTTTTACATTAAGATTGTGTATGAATCGGAGTAAATATGAGTTATCAACCCCTTTTATTTAGTAGAGAAACGACCTCTATCGGCCTTTCTTGTAATTAAAATACACTCATTCGTCTCATGTTTCTGAGCTGCAGAAGTGCCCTACTTTCTTTTTTTAAAGAAAGGTATTTACAATAAAATGTAATTGTATTTTATTATACGATTTTATTCAAAAAATCTATGCGGCCTTATTGGAGGTCGTATCTTTGATAAAGCAAGTCTGTTAAAATGCCGCGTAGCCCGGGAAAAATAACCTTAATATATTTTGTTCGAAATTCCCCGGGGTAAAAAAAAAATGATATAGCAGGTGTATTCAAAGGATGGAATAGTGCTTCCACATCTGGGCAGGAGCTGCTAAAAACAGCCTATCCTGCCCTGAGAAGGTATAAAATAGACTTCGTGGCTTAGTGGGGGATGCCCTTTTCTCTTCCCTGCAACCTCTCTCCCACAGCAGACGTTGCGAGCCTATCTTTGTTTTATCGTTATTTCCATGGCAAGTGCTCGCCCGAGCTCCAATTTCCGGTCCCCCATCGTCAATCTTTCACGATAAACACACATCTAGCTGTAACCACTGTCAATAATTTTCTCTACTCTCTATCTGTGCCCAAATCAAAGCGTAGATTTCATGACCAAAGCTTTTTTCTTAGAAGTGCATGCCTGTAGAACTCTCTACCGCTTGCCTGTTTCCCACTTGACTTCAACTTGGATGTCTTTAAGTCCAACATAAACAAATTCCTGATTAACCGCCCCCTTAAGTAATGGCACTTTATCAAATGTCCAATACTAACGAATACTGCAACACTATCCCATTGGCTACTGTTCACGCAATAACCTTTATCTCCGAGTGGCTTCTGGGCCTTAATATGTGGTGCCCTCTAATTAAAAATAAAGATTTTATAATATTACATACGCAATTTGCATAAATTATAATATCAAGTTTACGCGTATTATACGACCAGGCAACGCCGAGCCTCCAGCTATCCTCTCTTATATATATATATATATATATATATATATATATATATATATATATATATATATATATATATATATATATATATATAACTTTTTATGCATAAGCGATGGAAATAAGTTATATTTGTCTGACTCCACTGGCACTATCATGATAAAATTAAATAACAATACGTGTATATTCGTAGTATAAACAGTCTATTTAAATATTTAAAACTAACCTAATACATTTCCTAAAAAGACAAAACTAAAATAAATCCATGAGGAATATAACGATCTTTAAAAAATGCATATTCTAATGAGAGTGTACCTCACTGTTGGTTATTATGTACGCGTATGCGCGCGTTGAAAGTATCAGCAGCAGCGACAGATGGCCAGCATGTGAAGAGATTAGCAGTAGCCGTAGAAGTAGCAGAAAAACGCACATATGAAAATTAGGAAGTGTGCGCGAGAAGAGGAAAGAAAAGGAAAAATGCAATACATTTTCGCGAGAGATATAAAGTCAGCCACGAAGAAAAAGGGCGTGTAAAGATGCAGGCCGTCGTGAGGTCAGAGAAAAGAAAGTCCATGTCGAATAAAATGGATGTGTAAATAGCGCGGTCGAGAATGGACAAGTTGTGACCGACATGTAGTCGGCGGTAGGAGAAATGATTGCCTTGTAAAATAAACATTTGCTTATGTATTCCGACTTTTGTATGTTGATGGCATGTCTTACCTGGTTAGATTTGCGTATTCTAAAATCTAACCAGGTAAGACCATAGTAACAGACATACACCTCCGTTCAACTAGACTGAATGAACTACAAATAACACTGCGGAAAAGAGGATATCCACTACCACTACTAGAGAAAGGTATTGAACTGGCTGAAAAAAATCCAATAGACCAACTAAGAACCCCAAAAGAACTCAACAAAGAACAAATTTTAGCATACATCACTACACACAACACAAACAACCCAGAACTATTCACACAGATAACAAAAAACATTATCCTCCTCAATCAGAACGACAAACTAAACAACATACTTAAAACAACAAAAAAATAAATAAAAAGCAAACGCCAACCCCAAAACTTAAAACACATCCTAACTTCCTCAAAACTCGTCCCACACACTACAAAAGGGGTTACAAAATGCAACAAACCACGATGTGGAGTATGTGACATAATAATAGAAAACTCAATTAAAAAACCCAGCACAAACATTCAAAATAAAAAAGGATCTAAATTACACCTCCAGAAATGTAGTATATGCACTAAGATGCACAGCATGCTACAAATCCTACACAAGCGCCACCAAAAATTTCAGCAATAGAGTCGCCTTACATAAAAGCAACATCAAAGTTGGAGATAACAGACACCTCTATGTTTCAAAACACGTACACACATGCAGTGGAAACAGCTTCAAATTAGTGCCAATCTTCTAAACAGACAATTATTTTTATTTACTTACACAGGAAACTAGCCGTGGATGGGCAGTGGCGCCAAATTGGTCTGGAGTGTGGGGTGTGCGGAAGATTATGTCTGAGCAGAGCTGCGCTGATGAGCTACCAGACTACTCATAGGCGTAGTGTGCCATAAAGCAGTCTTGTGTTGCCAGAGCTAACCTGTGTGAACTTCGGGCAGACTCACAAAACAGTAGGTGGTTTGAAGCGGCATTTCATTATGCATTGCGGAGACCATCAGTAAAGTTCTGCTAGTGGCGCACATGTCTGCATAATGTGTGCCAAATAATGCCAGAGTTTGGAAGGTCTTAAAAGCCACCTTTGCACGGCCCATCACTGAAAGATTTCGTGTTTCTGTATACTTTTTTTGTTTTGTTATATCAAGTAATGGCAATGTTCGAAAACAAATTTGCTGGCATAATATATATATATATATATATATATATATATATACATATATATATATATATATATATATACACATATATATATATATATGTATATGTATGTGTGTTTATGTGTATAGATACATATACACACATATATGTGTATATATGTGTATGTGTATATATATGTATATATATATATATGTATGTATGTGCATAATTGTATAAACCGGAATAAGCTTATTTGCATATGAGTTGACAAAATCGTCAGCATAAAAAAAGAAGCAGAATCTATTTTGTTTTTTTACTATTCTTTATATTTTTTCTGTACCAAGCACTACAGACTGCTGACAGAACAGATTTGTACACATTTTTTATGGTATTTAATCACACGGATCCACGACTACTTGGATCACTCACAGTAAGTAGTTATTCAACTATCACTGCGGACGTTGCGATTATTGGGATCATCATAGTCACTTGTTCGGGTTCCTGTTTCTCATTATCGTTCTCCGGATTTCTTTCTATTAAGTTAATATAAAGATATTGCGGTACACCGTCGACTTTGTTATTTATATGCGATTATGCCCCTGTAATTTTTGTTCATTTTGTAGTGCAGTGAGTCCAAAGCAGTTTAGCCTACACCTCATTTCCGATTAGATTTTTGCTCGTCAAATTCTTCCTGTTAGCACTCTAAATCTAGAGTGTCGTCGTTGGTATTAGAAGATTTCTCAAGCTGTTCAGATTACTATGTCATATTAAACAAAAACGCTGTTGATACTGGTTATATTCCCCATCTCTAGGCAATGTCTTTTCTAGTTGTGGGGTTCCGTTCTACCATAATATTTCTACTCGATCGATAAGCTGCCTTATAATGCTGCCTGCTATTCCATTTATCCAGCACCCCCTGCAATGTATCCGAACCGAGCGCCCCCCCTGTTTTCCATCGTCTATCCTATGAATATATAGATTCTGCATCTGTTAACGACTAAATTTTTTTTTATTGAAGTCGAATTTTCAACAAAGTTGTTTTCTATTTTGATTCTTTATTTTAATATAAGTTTGATCACTATTTTTTTACGCTTATTCAAAAAACAAAACAAAAACAAACACTGTTTAATAAAATAGGCTATTATTTGTGATTATGGAACATCATGGAAAGAGTTGAGAGGCAAGATATGCATTATCAGGCATTTAAACTTAAACATGCTATAGCAGCCAGGGAAGTGGCAAAACGAATAGTGCAGAAAGTTGAGCTCGGATCTTGCAATATACTCTAAGATCTATTATATTTCAGTCTGTTTTGGGACCCTATCCGCGAATGAACAATAGTAGTAGATGCACCAAAATGCTGACAAACGGTTGCTTTGTAAAGATTTTCAGGTGTGAAAAGTTTCTATTACTTTAAATGGAGCCGAAGTTCTTTGCAGACGATGCCTTCGATATACTTGTTCCATTTTATGTTGCCGCGGAATGTAAATCATATATGTATAAACCATGAGATCTTGTATAGATTGCTTTTAGTTAGGATAATCGACGGTTAAAGATATGTTTTGAAATTGTTACAGGACAAATGTTGAGTACTATTACCATTAAGTGTAACAATTTGCGCTCCGGACTATTCCACTACAGAACAAACATTATTTTCTAATGTTCTGGCCAATTTTAATATCTTCTCATCGTCTATTTCTCCTTTAAAAAATCCTCCTGCAATACTGTCCTGAAAAATTCTTCTACAGAGGCCGGAGATCCTCAGTGATAGACTCTCTATTTATCACTTAAGCGTTAAACATCGAACGACTGGCAAAGTGTGATGCATTCGAATAGGCTATTCTTTACTTAAGCTAAATAGAACAATGAACGATCATAGACAGGCTCTGAGTCACATGAAGCATTTGAAAATAATTTTGTTATTTACGCGTAAAGGAACACCGCACTTACAGACTCATCGACCAACCGAACAAATAGAGAATCGTTCGAACATATGTGAGTAATTTGAAAGTGCTATTTTAAACTATACTGTAACAGATAAATGCAATACAGGTGCGTCGTCGTAAAACGCGTGAAACATTTGAAAAGGTTATTTCTTCGTAAAGCGTGGCCCACTAACGGGCTGACTAAACTCATTGCTGGCAAAGTGTGGATCAAAACACACACACACGCGAAACAATTTTCATTTAAACTTGACGCAGAAGTGGACTGTAAAATACTCATCTTGAAACCCATCGCATATTCAAACTTTACAGTTTGCAATGAAGACAATGGAGTTGCGTCGCTGTACAATCCATGTTCTCTAGCGATCCAATTTATGACAACAGAATCCTTGTCACCACTCTTAAAATGCATCGCTGGATTGCCACAGATATCAGAGACAACCCCATGGTGAAGAAAATAAAGTTTCCGGCTACGGTTATTGTCTTTGTCCTGGTTGCAAATGAGGGCCGCATCATGCCATCTCATATCTCCGACTTAGATTTGAAAGTCAACACTAACCTCTACCTGGATGTGGTGGAGAGCATACTGATCCCCTGGTGTAATAAGGTTGCCGCTGGCAGACGCTGGGTGTGGCAGCACTCTCGGAACCGAATCCGAAGTCCAAAGAGACACAGGGTTTGCTTCAAAAGAGAGCTACGATTTTTTACCCTTCTTTTACTGCCCCCCCCCACATCTCCAACCTGAATCCGATGAACTATTACGTTTAGTCATATATCGAAACATCACCAACATGACCTCCCACAACACCAAAGCCAGCCTGATCGCCGCCATCTGCTGAGTATTCGCTTAGCTCCCGCCGATTATTGAAATGGCATGCCCCCAGTTCCAGATTCGTATCGAGGTGGTTATTGAGGCTGAAGTCGGCTACATCGAATATATATTAGCTCTACTACATCATCAAGTTACCTTAATTGATTTTTTCAATAAAAGTTTTAAAATAAAGCTATAGTGTTGCTTAATTTGGGGCGACACTTTTATCGTTCCACCGTCTTCAATTCGATATCCACAAAAATTCAAATTCTACATCATCAAATATGTTCGACAGAACTTTTGAACAACTTTCTCAATACCTCATCGTTTGAGATAAAGTTTGTCACAGGCTCGCCTTTTGATCGGCGTTTTGAAGGCATATGAGTAACGTTTGATTCCAAAACAGCTAGCATTTCATATTGAATGCAACGCCTACTAGGTGCAATTCTTCTTTCTATACGGAAGAACCCTTATAGATATGACTGAATGTGTAAGCTTTTAAGTGATAAGCTTGACATCTTTATATATGGTTACGGCGTGTTAAAATACAAAGACTATTTTCTGATTTAAGAGTTATGAGGGCCCGAAAGTTAATGAATGCAAGGTGATAGTGTAGTAAGTATTGATGGTTTAAATTGGGTGGAATTTGCATTATTTATGGGACCGATCACCAAGAAGCTGTTTACATTAGATTTTAAGGCTACAATGTTGTATTCAACAGAGAAGCACACAACCGCAACAGTGTTCCACTGAAGGGTAGTTCTGGGAAAGACGCTTTGTTCATAGAATCTGTGTTTATGACTAGCCACAGAGAGAACGTAGCGGAGATCGTAGTTGTAGCTAGTCGAGTGATTTTATGAAAGTTTGGCAAGAGTGAGCAATGGATTGGTGTTTACTCGAGGGCTTGTCATGAAAATAATGATAACGCGGGAACGGGCTCTTTTGTGGGAAGAAGTTTGCACGGAAGAAAAAAAAGGCAGCACCTACTAGATTTCGAAGCCGGTTTTGAACTCTATCAATGCAAAATAGGGCGCGCAGAGCAGCTCCTGCCTAGAGATCGTAACAGTACTCAGGTTTAGGGGGTATTTGACTATGAGTGGTGCCGAAATAATCCAGGCAATCTGTCTAAACAAAGTAAAAAGTTTGTAAACATGTTTAACAACGTTAGAATCGCGCATGCTTAAAATAAAATGAATAAAAGCAATGCAAAATTTAGATATGTCAATGCTTACAAACATTTTGGTGTCAATATGGAATAACCGTTTAAAACACTGACTTTTCGCGATTAACGGAGTCACGTTTAACGAAATCAACTAAATATCGAAATCGTGATTATCGCTATTTATCGAAGACATTCCGATAGCAAAACTTCTTAAGAACACCGCCAGACACATAACGTACTCTTGTTTTAAATTTCATCAAAATCGGCCCAGTCGTTTTCAAGTCAATAGGAAACGTACTCACACACGCACAGGCAAACGGACACACAGTTCATTTTTATGCCATAGTAGATTATCCCGCGTGGAAATTCAAGAACGATTGGATGGTATAAAAATAATGCTTGCAAGATGTCTATACTAAATTAAAATTCTAAAACAGTTTGAACAATAACAATAACGCATGATATTGGTAAAATACAAAAAAAAACGGAACGGAATCTAGATATAACTATTTTTAGAAATATTAAAGTGTCAATATCATATAACCGCACAAAACACCAAATTTTACGTATAATTGAGTCACATATTTTTTTTTATTTTGAACAGTGTATATATATATATATATATATATATATATATATATATATATATATATATAGTGTATGAAACGCGGAATATTCAGTGTAGCTTAATCGCCATATATATTTTATAAATTACTAACTAGCTCTACCTACGTATTGAGCACTTTTGAAGTAAATACTTAAAGTTTACGCATAAATCTATATTTTCGTATATTAATTTTATGTGAGTATATTAAGTATATATATATATATATATATATATATATATATATATATATATATATATATATATATATACTAGCATGGGTGCTCGGCGTTTCCCGGGTGTGGTGTATGCTGAGCAAAAAATAAATACATAAACGGTCAATTTTTTAAAGTTTGACCCCTAATCTGACCTTAACATTTATTGTTTAACGCTCAACTCAAGTTATAAAGTTAGATCAATGTGCATGGAACCTATATGTAAAATTTCAAGTGTTTATACCCAACATTGTCGGAGGAGTTTGGTAGATTTCTCGAAGGTCAAATTGTTGAACTTTGACCCCTTAACAGCCAAATCTCTCGCAGAAAATCGATCACGTAGATTTTCCCAAAGCTCAGTACCCTGTATATCAAATTTCGAGTCTGTAAACTTAAAATTTACAGAGTTATCGCGTATGGAAATGTACACAGACAGACACACAGACAGGCAAACACGTTCGCTTATATATATATATATATATATATATATATATATATATATATATATTATAACTTTATAGATGTAGAGTTGTAATACGTTCAATATCGTTTCGAAGAGAAATAATTTACCATTTAACATGCCTAAAAATACACATTTGAAAACCATGGAAAATCTGTATTAGAAAGCAAATCAAGAATTTCAGACATTCCTTCGCTTTGTTACCAACTTTAGCACGTGTCTTGCATAAAATGGGAAAATATTTGTTTAATCTTTTCCATGAATCAGAGATCGATTTTAGTAAAACCGCTGCGTATCGGAAACTTAGATTCGTCGTGGGTAAAACTACTAGCAAGTTCCATCTGACTTGATCTATTTTCGTCCTGAGATTTGAAAAAAAGATTAGTTTTAGAAGCGCATTAAATGCGGATGTAATTACTTGGCGAGCAAGAATACTCAGTAAAGTCTGAGGCGGGAAGCGCTTACACAGGCATTTTATTACTCGGAATGTCCTAATAGGACTGCGTTAATGACTTAGATCGATGAAACCTTTACATCTATTTCCGTTCATTCTATTTTTTTCTACTCAATTTTTTAGCCAATTTCCTTCCTTGTTCTCGCATTAGGTTTAATTTCGCATCCAATAGAAGATAGGATCTTCAATACTTTCAGTTCAATCAACTTTAATTACTTTATTATTTAAGAATAAATTATTAAGATCCAATATTCTTAGATACGTCCACTTTATATGCGTATTTCGCAATGGAAATTCAATGTTAAACTTAAAGATCGATTTACTTAGATCGACACATTGGGAAACACATAGTAGCGATGTTTGGGGATATATAATGTCCATGAGAACATAAGGACATTCATTAAAAAACAAATGACTATGTGGCAAACATCAATTGCACTACACCACATGGAAGGGACAATACAAACTTCAAATCTTAGTATCCAGCGAGGTATATTTCAAGGTGATAGTCTGTCACCACTGCTTTTCTGTCTTACTATTGACCCACTCAGCAAACTCCTAAAAAAAATGTGATGCTGGGTACAACCTTAGTAAAGGAAGGAAAAAAGCAAAAAAGCAAAAGAGTAAATGATCTACTTTTTATGGACGATCTCAAACTCTATGCAGAGACAGAAAAACAGCTTTCTCTCTGTTAGAAATGCAAAGACTTTCACAGAGGATATCTGCATGGAGTTTGGATTTGACAAATGTGTCAAATGCACAATGAAAAGGGGAAAAAGACGACATCTGAAAATATTTGGTTCAATGATGGCGTTATTGAAGATCTAGGAGAGGATGCCACATATAAGTACCTCGGTATAGACGCGAATGTAACTGTGGAGCATGAAAAAATGAGATATAAGGTGGAATAATAATACACATCACGCCTTAAAAAGATCCTCAAATCTGAATTAATCTCCCCCCAAAAAATAAAGACTGCCATAAACCAACTAGCAATCCCTGTCATCACATATGGGTTTGACTGGCCTCAATACAATATCCATAGGTTAGATACAAAGACCAGGGAACTCCTAACCTTGCATAAAATAATATATCGAAACAAATGTATGGGCAGGATATACCTATCACGAAAAGAGGGTGGTCTCGGTCTCACTGAAATAAACCGTGCATATCGAGCCACCATAGTGAGCATGGGGCAGTATATTAAAAGCTCAACAGATATGTCAATAGAAATAGTGAGGGACCACCATAAACGCCTACCCCAACAAACCTTAGTCACAAAAAAACTTTGCTGAAAACTTTGGAGGTGACATACTGGAAAATACTGCCGAGGTATATGATGAACCAGCAACACGGATTGCAAGAAAAAATAGAAAAAAATACACCGAAATCGAGATAGACACAAAAAAAACAAGGATGGGAACACCATAAAAGAGCAGGAAAGTTCCCAGTGGAGCTTAAACAGGAATATATAGACAAAGATGCTTCACTCCAATGGCTCATTTGATGAGGAAAGACTCATTGTAGCCAGTCAAGATCAGGGCTTACTCACAAATTGATTAAAAAACTGGCAGCCCAACAAGTAAATGGCCAACGCCGGTTTTGCCACTCAGCAATTGATAGCCCAAGCCATCTAATGTCTGCATGCCCAATCTTATTGGCAGATGGCCTTTACACTGCCCATCATAACAAAGTATGTAAGTACCTCCATTGGAAGATCTGTGGAGAGATGCAACTTGACAGAGAAATGAACATCTGGGCACATGAATCACTAGGTGTATCAGAAATTTCGTGAAAATAGTGAATAATTCCACCCCATCTTTCCAAGCTTATAACTCCTCGAAAAATGTAATTAAAGCCCTATTTTTTTTTCAATTAAAGGAGCAACGACCAAGGTTTCATTAAAAGAAAAAAAAACAATGTTTTTTTTTTTAAAGGTTTTAAACTTCGGACTTTACAGGTAAATTTCTAAAAAACGGATATTTTTTTTTGTTTTAAATTTGAATATATTATTTATTGACCTTTTCTCTTCAATTTGTGATATATAAAACTATTCAACATAAATTAATTATTTACTTTTTAAGAGAAACTTGAAAATGGAGGGGGCGTTAATTTAAAAAAAAAACGTTTGTCTAAAATATTATATTCAGTTTATTGGAAAGAACATTAAATTTCACATTGACCCTGAAAATATCGTAAAAATAGAATCAATAGAAATATTTTGATAGATTTTTAAAGTTTAAAAATTGAAAAATATTGAGTTCGGAAAATTCATTACTGTTTTAAAAAAATATTTCTATTACTTTTAAAACACCTGTAATAGTTTATTTTGGAAGTATAATCTATAAAGAAAATAAATAACCCACTTTTAACAGAGAAATTACGAGATTTTTATATTTTATTCGCAGTTTCGTGTTAGGGGTGTCAAAAATTCCTACAAAAATTCTGATACACCTAATGAATCACCACCGATAACATCAAACGGAAAAGTGAGCGTGTTTTATGACAAGGACATTAAGGCAGGTAGATACATAAAAGACAAAGCTATCAAACCAGATATTTTAATTTGGAAGAAGCCCGATGTCACAGTCCCAAATGATTTTGGCCTTAATAGATCTGAACGGAAAAAGATAACAAAATATCAGGACCTAAAAAATGATCTAAAAACAACATGACCTCTGAAATAAATAGACATTATACCGGTTGTGATAGGAGCAACTAGTTTAATAAAAAAGAACCTTCAGAAATACTTAGAAGCAATCCCTGGAAGACCAAGCTATAACGAGATACAAATAGCACCCATAAAGGGAACAGCATCTATTATTAAAAGAGCCCTCGGATATAAATTTAAATCATAACAGAATTAAGTGTTAGCCCCAGGAGGAAGCCCCTTGGTATTTTAAAACTTACTGAAGTTAAATAAAAAAAATAGCTTTGTTTTTTATATATTTTGTATTTTAACATACTGTGTAGACATATAGAATAAGATAGTATACTATTTGCCCATGTTTTTTTTTAAGTAAAGCTTGATCGTCCGACAGACTAACAGAGACGCGGTAGACATACGTGAAGCATTTTAGGTATTTGGAAATGCTCATCCTCAGTTGTATCTTCTGCTTTGTGCGGATTGCGAACTCACGGTTTTTCGCTATTCCGTTCGAGCCAGGACAAGTTGGTTGATGGACGCACAACTGTTGAAAGATGAGCATTCAAAAGCATTTTCTCTACAATTTCTCCTTGGTTTTCCTCTACCTTTTTTTTCTTCTAATATACAGTCAAAGCATAAGATTGGCAGGCTATTTATCACTTAAGCGTAAAACATCGAAAGACTGACAGACATCTGGAAAATTGTGATGCATTCAAATAGTCAATTCTTTACTTAAGCTAAACAGAAGTATGAAAGATCCAAGACATGCTCTGAGTCACCTGAAACATTTGAAGATATTTTTGTTATTTACGCGTAGCAAAGCTACAAACTTAAAGATCCTCGCCCAACCGACAACAAGAGGATCGTTTAAACAAGTAATTTTAAAGCGATATTTCAAACTAAAAAGTAAGAGATAAATGAAATCTCAGAGTATCGTCTTAAAACGTGTGAGGCATTTGAAAATGTTATTTGTCCATAAAAACGTGGCACACTAATGTACTCATCTAGCAAAGCGTGGACCATTTGAAAAAAAAAAACAATTTTCATTTAAACTAAACACAGAAATGGATTGAGAAAGACTCATCTTGAAACTCGTGACATATGGGAAAATATTATTTAGAACTTTAAAGTAATAGATTGATAAAGTGACAGACAATAGTGTACCTATTTACAATGTCTCCCCACGGGACAGAGTTAGACACCAGGGTCGTTTTTTGTAACGTGGAGAAAGGGTACAAAAACAATAAATTGTCTCAGTCGTGAAGAGCTATTTCTCTACTGTCAGGGAACAAGAAATGGAAGTGCTGCATCTGAAGAACAGATGGTATTTATTTGCTCCCCCACTGAGCAAATTAGGCACAAGGCCGTTTTTAATGTGAAGTAAAAACCAGCTCCCCTAAAAGTAGGAAAAAAGGGGGCACTCTGGTTACCAAAAATAATAATTGTCCCAGTATAGAGGGTTCCCCCTCCATTGACTGGTACAAATTATCTTAAGTGCAGCATCTGCCGGAACAGATGGTGTTTATTTGCTCCCCCACTGAGCAAATTAGGCACAAGGCCGTTTTTAATGTGAGGTAAAAACCAGCTCCCCTAAAAGTAGGCAAAAAGGGGGCACTCTGGTTACCAAAAATAATAATTGTCCCAGTATAGAGGGTTTCCCCTCCATTGACTGGTACAAATTATCTTAAGTGCAGCATCTGCCGGAACAGATGGTGTTTATTTGCTCCCCCACTGAGCAAATTAGGCACAAGGCCGTTTTTAATGTGAAGTAAAAACCAGCTCCCCTAAAAGTAGGCAAAAAGGGGGCACTCTGGTTACCAAAAATAATAATTTTCCCAGTATAGAGGGTTTCCCCTCCATTGACTGGTACAAATTATCTTAAGTGCAGCATCTGCCGGAACAGATGGTATTTATTTGCTCCCCCACTGAGCAAATTAGGCACAAGGCCGTTTTTAATGTGAGGTAAAAACCAGCTCCCCTTAAAGTAGGCAAAAAGGGGGCACTCTGGTTACCAAAAATAATAATTGTCCCAGTATAGAGGGTTTCCCCTCCATTGACTGGTACAAATTATCTGCCGGAACAGATGGTATTTATTTGCTCCCCCACTGAGCAAATTAGGCACAAGGCCGTTTTTAATGTGAGGTAAAAACCAGCTCCCCTAAAAGGGGTCACTCTGGTTACCAAAAATAATAATTGTCCCAGTATAGAGGGTTTCCCCTCCATTGACCGGTACAAATTATCTTAAGTGCAGTATCTGCCGGAACAGATACTACACTTTGATCTTGGCCAAACGCGAGACAAAATGTGGTTTTAAATTCTAACAAACTTCCAACAGACATGTCGACATTTTTGTTGCATCTAATGTAACTCACGGTCATTTAATCTGCTCCTTTCTGCAATCATCATTATATCGTATACATTCAAAGATTCTATTGTTGGCATTGGTTTCCTCGATAATTTTCTATTTAGAGTTATTTTTAAAAATACAAATAGTACTTTCAGGATGGGCGACGTGACAGTTTCCAACATGTTAAATAGAAATGATTTTTGTGGAATGAACGAAACAGACGAAATTTGTAGAATACTGTTATTTAACGTAACGGCCTAACAGCATTTCGTTCACATTGGACATTGGCCATATTGTAGTCAGCTGGAAGGCAGACCAACAGAACACTATTCGACAGGCGAGTTGCTCTAAAATATATTTGTGGTATCTACGTTTATATTTAGGCACAGAAAGAGTGTGGGGGAATTGTTGAAAGTGGTTGTAGCTAGACGAGTGATTCTTTAAAGTGTATAACTGAAGACGGATGAGCAGTTGCCATGAAATCACGATAAAGCAGAGCAAAAGGTTGTAAAGAAGTAAATAAGGCATAGGTTTCGAAGCTAAGTTGAACTCCATAAAGGAAGGATTGGATATTCCGAGCAGCTCTTGCCAAGATGTTGCATCAATACTCTATCCTAAGACGTACTTATATCTTATACATGTAGAGATTTGCATCAACTAACCGGTTTTAAGGCGATCCTCGAAACGGATTCTACGCATATTTTCCATTTCAAATGAAGAGTGAAGCTTGTCAAAACATGGCGCTTCTCCGAAACAAGAACCGTTCATTTTAATTGGAGTTAGATAGGGATCAGACCGTAGTTTATGGAAACAGTACAACCTTTATAATATTGCATCAAATATTCAAATTCAGAAGAGAGAGAGATTCATATAGATGTTGGACATTGCCGGCCTTTAAAATGTAGCCATATATGATAGTGTCGTCTGCATAAATGTCCGCGTATGTTCGAAGATGTTATTTGGAATATCACTTATGAGGATCGGTAAGATAGTTTAGCCGAGTATTAAATTGTGAGTTTGTCTTATTAGCTTCTGCTTTCTGTCCATCGAACCTATTTTACAGAAAGAATTTAATGACTAAGAGGACATTTCCAGTTATATTGTAGCCGCAATCTTATGCAGTAGAATTTTATGCCATATTTTTAAAAAGTGTAAAAACAACCCCTCGACAAGAAATTCACTAATCTTGTATGGCATTACATTGGACACATCAGTTGCAGATGGAGCAGAACGTAAACTGTTGCATGTAACTGACTAGAATATTGTTACTGAGGTGGCTGGTCACTATTTATTACAAAGTCCAGCAACTTAATCAAAGCTACAAATGCTTGGTCTGTACTAAGATATAGATGACCGATTTCCTGAATTATGAAATACAGGGATGACTGATTGACTTTACAAAAGTCCTGGAAAGCATTTATCTCCAAGGCAACGTTTAAACAACTTTCTAAATATGGTAGCGTTTTCGATTGAAAATTTTAGCAGTATGATGGAATAACGTCAGGAAAAGTTGCTCTACTGGAATCCAAATTTTTGATAAGCTTGCCAACATCACGCCCATATATTGGTATGTCGCATTGCCTTTTTTTAGTCAAAAGAGAATATGGGGCATAAGGTTCTTCGGAAAGAGTTTTGTTTTGTATAATGCTGACAAAATTACCTCAGGCACACTGATGATAGTTCTGGATAGAGGGCATGCCTCTGTTAAAGACCTTGTTTATTATCCACCAAAACTCGTGTGAACGATTACTTATCGACTTTAGACTTGGGGGACTGGGCACTCGACTCTATCGCGTTCTTTTGCAGTGGTTGGTAGCAGTCCTCAGGGCGGTTTTTGTTCTGAGCAAGATGTAAAGAAAAAGGCCTAAAAGACTTGCATACTCTCCCTCAATGTCAGACAAACGGGTGGGTTTGTGAACAATCTATGTTAGGTCGTAAGCAATGGCGAAATCATAACAGAACCTCTTCTCATCATCTTTCTTGTTTGAATGGGTTAACATTTCAACATAGTCAAAATTGAAGTCTCCACAGACGTGAATCTTATCGGGTGATAAATAGAGAGTTTGCCCAATATACTTTCCATGGTAGTAATTCCGCTGTTGTGGGGGTGATTAAAGTCAAATAGGAACGCAGGTGCAACTCGGAAGAATATATAGAACAATTATTGAACTTCTCAAAGGATTCCCTACCATATGGAAAGACATCGCTTTTCACGTCCATGATAATCTTGGGGGTCAGATTTCGATGTCAAGTCATTTAATAAATGGTAAAATGGTCTTTGTGTTTTTATTTTAATTTAATTAAAGAATATTTGTAGACGTATCCCATCAGGGTTATTTGGATAGTAGAGTACTGTATTTTAAATGTATGATACATTTGTGGCGAGATGAAATTCTATTAAATCTATCCTTAGTTTTCCGGTTTAAACTATAATGTCTTCCATGATTTTTATGTTTTTTCCTCGCAATTGCTGTTGCATGTAATTTGAGTTTTAGGTATTTCTGAAAAAAAAACTCGTGGGTACTTCAGAATATAATGGATTGAATGATAATTTATTTTACTATAAAGTCTGAAGGCGTAACAAACAATTACTTCATTTTATTTTGTGCATATAAAAGGAATAAAAATATTAAACACATGTGGAACACTGGTTGTTTGTCAAACGTCTTTGCGATCGAAGTGTTATCGGGACTAAAAGTTTACACCGTCTTTTAAAGAGCTTATTTTAGTTATTTTCTGAAAATATTGTATGTTTGGATAATTCTGAAATAGAAGTTTTTTTTCAGCAACACATTAGATCGGCGTTGATTTTTTCTCATAGCAAACAAAATAAGGCGATTGTTACTGTATAAATTGTAGCAATTTTCTGTAACATTTTGGCTTTTTCATATTGATTATTTTCATAAATGGCAGTAGTTCGGGTTAAGGTTTGTAGTTAAATGCTTAGATTTCGGTTTTTATAATGACGGCTTTTAGAGTTTGAAATTTTTTCTGCAAATTTTGTTGTAGGTTATTTTAGTATTTCTTACCATGTTTCAGATTTTAAGAAACACTCAAGTCGTTATTAATTTTATTTATTACAGGCTATTATCCTCATCTTTCTTAGATGTTGTTTCACGACGTTTCGGCCAACTATTTCTCTGCCCTTCCTCTGGTGGTAACCGCGACGGGATAGGAACTCCGAATCCCCTTACTGGATTATCAGCAATTACTGCCTTCCATAGTCGCTGTCATCTCACCACGTTTTGGTAAAGTAAGCCTTTTAGTAGGATTGAAAGAGGCTTACTTGTCAAAACGTGGTGAGACAGCAAAAACTATGGATGGCAATAGTTGCTAGGAATGCAGTTAGGAGATTCGGAGTTCCTATCTCGTCGCGGTTACAACCTGACGAAGGCCAGAGGAATAGTTGGCCGAAACGTTGTGAAAAACAACTAACAAAGATGATGATAATAGTTCGCAATAAATAAAATTAATAAAGGATACACATCTCAATAATGAATTCCAATTGAGATAATATATATACACACACATATATATACATATATATATATATATATATATATATATATATATATATATATATATATATATATATATATATATATTTATATATATATACATACTCACGTCGTTGTCGTTCATTTTGACTTGGAGAACAAATATTTTGTTTTATCACATAGAAGATAAAAGACATATTTTATGTATAAAAAGCAGCAAAATCAGGTTCTAAATATTTTTTAATTTATTGAACTTTATTATGATTTGAAAAAGTCCTTCTTTGTCATAATAATATATGTAATTACATATTTTCAAGTTTAGGGGAATAATAAAGAAGTAATAAAAAATTTTAGTTTGAAAATCTTACGAATACTGCAACTTTACAATATAAAAATTAAAAAAAAAACATTTTAAATTAAAAAAAAGTGACAACGCCGACTAAAAGTTGAAGCCAATAAAGCCATCCATTTATATTGAAAATCATTTTACTTTTATGATTGCCCATAAAAGATAATATTGACAAATTTATAGACGAATATTTCTATTGTATTTCATAAAAATACGTTTTCTATCTCTTTTATTCATTTTACACATGACTTCATCACTGTTTGAAACTTTGTTTCACTTTAATTTTGTTCTGTGGTTTTCACATCAAACACATTTGTATAACCGTAAAAAATATTATTTTAGTCATTCTATTGTTTGTTACTCCTTAATATCGATTTCGATATTTGAAAACAATCAAACAAAAAAAAAATGATTGCCATTTTAACTGTTTACATTAAATTCATTTTGAAAATAAAGTTGCAATTTATAGCTTTCCTATTTATCTGTTTATCAAGTAATGTCTACTATACCCCTTTAGATATTTTTTTGTTTTCGGTGTTTTTCCTATACTTTTTTTATAATGTTTTATTTTTTATTGAAGTGACTTATGCTGTCCTTCGAAAAATATAATTAGGAGGTTTATTTTTTGTTGCAATGTGTAAGAATTCCCGTCATAATTATTTTTGAAAACCAGTATATTAAATGAAAACGATTAATAATAATTTGAAAACATGCTTCAGGTATTGGCAGGTAACGTATGCATTGTGGAATAATATGTGTTCCTATTAATCCCTTTCCTATAATGTCGTTTTATAGACAGGGATTTCTATCTCCGTTTTATTATATATGGAGAGTATATAGTTTTATTACATTAAAATATATGCCCAGTGTAATATAGCATTAGATAGGTGACCATTTTAAATTAGTCAATAAATTCAAATATATTAATAACCCCTGTATATATGGACTTAGTAGAATAGAAAACATTTTCAAGCTTAAGTTGAAAAACATACGTAGGAAGAATACACGGACTGTTCCATAAGTTATATCTCATAATTTTCGTTCATTGAAAAAGCCGAAGAGCAACGAAAACGGGGGTAGTACTATCAAGATAAGCGACATATTATTTTCCGGAATTCTTAATCACCATTATAGTCAATGTAGTTTTGCCAGGACGCCTCTGACATATTACTGCTTTTGACGTACGTCCATAACAAAACTTGCTTTCTTGAAGCTTCTCAACGTCAATATCTGCAACAGAGAAATGAAACTTCCACAAGACCTATTACAATAAGAATGCAATTTTATATGCTCTCTGATCCATTCGGGTGAGAGAAAAACAGAACTCGTTACATTTAGATCGCCCTAATAAATACCACTCTAGCGACGTATATCTTATTATGCTTGTCATGAACGTTAATACCTGTGTATATGAAAATAATGACTCACAATATTACAGTCGAGGTTTTACCTTTGTTCGCTTCACTATGAAACACGAGTTATATAATGTCTATCGATAAACGTTACACGATATCAAAACGCACCGTTACTAAACAACTTGATTTAAGTTCTTTTTAAGTCCTGAAATAAAAAAAAAAATGTCCCACTTAAGAATTTAAGATTTGCTACGTTTCATGGTAATTCGCCTTTCCTGTAATAGAATATAAAGTAAAAGCGCGAAGACAAGAGACAATGCACCAACTGGGAAGCATTTTCAAAAATAGCTTGATAAAAAGAAAACTGCAAAAGTACATGAGAAAATCGATCAAACGCAAATGAATATTTTCGAAATTAAATTACTTAACTCTAGATTACATGCTAGTTTTAGTTCAGGTCCATTACCTCGTATGTCACTTTTACAGAAATAAGATTTTTAAACATTGACGCTAAAAGAACGACATATTCTGTCTGCTAGGACCATGCCTCTCTATTACCAATAGATCAGTTTATTTATTTATCGTTTTCTTTTTTCGTGATTATTGATGTTACTATAATTGAAATATTGCGAAGTTATTTCTCTTTTTGGCCTCATTTTTCTCAGCGCGCAGGCGTCTCTTGGAATATTCTATTTTTACAATTTTTATGTGAACACGATTTCCTCAAACCAAATTAAAATGAAATGATATTGATTTCCTCTGAGTTTTTTTGTCGAGGAATTTTTTTAAATATTGCTCGAGATTAGATCCAAAATTTTATATGACTTTATTTATTTGGCCCATAACATCGTCAACGTCTATATCCCGGAAAACACACACACATATACACACGCACACATAAATATATATATATATACATGTATATATATATATATATATATATATATATATACAGGGTGTCAACAAAGTATGGCTACATTATGTAGCCAGACTCTGTGGACACCTTGTAGATTGTATAGTCAGACTTTGTGGGCACAATGTAGATTATGCAGGCAGACTTTGTGGGCACCGTTTAGATTATGCAGCCAGACTTTGTGGGCACCGTGTGGATTATGCAACCAGACTTTGTGGACACCCTGTATATATATATACATATATATATATATATATATATATATATATATATATATATATATATATATGTGTGTGTGTGTGTGTGTGTGTGTGTGTGTGTGGCCTGGCAAGGCCACATGGACGACAACCAAAGCAGAAAAACTGAAGTTATCCTGACAGAATATTATGCATTCAAATGTAGGCGAATTTGGGCATAGTTTATTGGTTTTAAAATATAGTTTTTTTTTTTCTATCAAATTGTCATAAAATTTTAGCATAAAATAGTATTATGATCTTCAAATATCCTACACATTTTCATGCAGTTTCGTCTCATAGAATCTAAGATTCGAACATTTCAATACTCAATTTTACTATATATATATATATATATATATATATATATATATATATATATATATATAATATATATACACTTCGGAATGAACTTATCTTACAAATCAACTGGTATGGAAACCTGTGATTATAGGTGTTACAAATTATTATTGACAGTAATATTCTATAAGTACTATCCAATCTAAATAAGAATTGCTCGATATACAAGATAGATCAAATAAATCCAAATTGTATTATTTCAATAAATTTAAAAATTAATGGCTAAAAATGGTTAAATTTATTGTTTTGACTCTCGAGTGTGTATCCGTGATATCTTGTATGCTTCATATATAGAGTGATGTGGTTCTCAGTTGATTAACTGTATCTTGCTGTGTCGGATATATAATCGAGAGTACAAAACAATGATGAGAATATGCTGTTTTCGCAGCCCTAGTAATATTTCCTCGAAATAAAGATGAAACGTTGATGAACACATAACTTGCTTTGTGGCTTTTTATTTCTATATTTTGTCGGAATACAATTTCCATTATTTTCATCATATATATATTATTCATATAAAACAGACTATATATATATATATATATATATATATATATATATATATATATATATATATAGTCTGTTTTATATAAAATTAAAATATTATTGGTGCGTACATGTTTCCGTGGAATCCCAATTCCGGGATAACACTTCATCAGACCAAAAAAGTATCAATACACCTTTTGGTCTGATGAAGTTTTATCCTTGAATTTCAATTCCACTGAAACATGTATGTACATGTGTAACCAATAAAGTTTGTATAATGAACAAACTATATACTACCTTTGCCCTGCATTAAGTAATAATCATGCGAGTTTCATTAAATTACAACTAGAAAACCAAACGATAAAACCATTATCTATCTATCTATCTATCTATCTATCTATCTATCTATCAATCTATCTATCTATCTATCTATCTATCTATCTCTTCCTCTCTCTCTATATATATATATACGTATATATATATATATATATATATATATATATATATATATATATAAGATCAGATTAATAGAAATAGTATTACAACAAAATATCAACATTAGAAAAGAAAACAGACCAAGTATGTGTTAATCAAGGTCTCATTTTTAACTCCTCCAGAGGGAGTCTCGCAATAAACGAAACGTAGATGAACGCATTACTTGGTTTGTTTTCTTTTTTCTCTCTTTCCCTCTCCCTTTCTTTCTCTCTCTCTTTCTTATTCTGTGCCTTCCTCTCTCTCTCCCTTTATATATATATATATATATATATATATATATACATATACATATATATACATACATATATATATATATATATATATATGTATA
Source organism: Euprymna scolopes (assembly GCF_053919585.1). Lineage (NCBI taxonomy): Eukaryota > Metazoa > Mollusca > Cephalopoda > Sepiida > Sepiolidae > Euprymna > Euprymna scolopes. The sequence continues at coordinate 135,103,858 of NC_136500.1, read as the reverse complement.
TATATATATATATATATATGTATACACACACTAGACTACCCGTGATTCGTTGGGTTAGAATGTTATATTAGCTATGGAATTCATGTATGAGCGTGACACTTGTAACACAAAGAAAATAAAGTTTTTTACATAACAGAAACATTTCTATGAAAGTATATTAAAATGAAAAAAGAATATAGATATATTTTTATGAGTCGTGCTGTTTATTATAATTGGTTATTTTTGAAAAAAAAATGCAGTTACTGAATTATAAGTGGTTGACCATACTTATAGGTAAATGTGCACTGAACAGACACCATAATACTTATTATAGTTAAATTCGAATTTTTATATATCTGCTTTTTTTACATCGTTTATTTCTGTATTACGTTTAAGGTATTTTAAACCCCACTCTTCCCATGTTAAATAATAATTCCGAAATAATAACGTTAATATTTCAGTGCGCAGGTCATGCGCGTATTCGCAACGGGATGTCGTAAACCGGAAAGTTGGTTACATACATCGTTACAATGTCATTTGAGTTTTATGATTATATATATATATATACATATATATATTTATATATATATATATATATATATATATATATATAAGATGTTTTACAAAACAATTTTAATATACAACCCTTCAAATCTATGTCTTTATATTTTAAGATATTAATTCAAGGCAAATCCAGTATTTGTCTTGAATGGACACTTAAACACACGTCTTAGTTTAGTTGTAATCTGTTAGGATGTTCTTATAACATACCTTCGTGAAATACTAGTAAAATTGCTATAATTGGGGAAATAACTGTTTATTTAGTAATGATTCCATCTTCGAATACTTAATTAAAGTTTCCTCTAGCTTTACAATTAATCCATTCTTATTCAACCCCTCCCCCCACCTTTGCTATGAAATAATAAGATAGTTATTTTTCAATCGTATCAAAAGCAAACCCACATAATAATGTTCATCTACTACTTAAATTTATTAATTTGTTGAATATCAAAGGAAATAAGTTATTGATGGTTGTTATTTTCAATTTGACTCAAAAGAAGAAAGATTTCCTAGTGCATTATCTATCTCATTATCAGAAAAATATGAATAGAGGAGGTCCAAAATCAAATTTCTTGTAGCCTTAGTTTTATTGTCTAACAAGCAAGCCGTCCGTTGTTTGCCGGCCGTAAAATAAGCATGACTATTATATTGTAATCCATGAAAATGTCTTATTGAGTGTAAACAGAAATACTGTAGTTATTAAACGTAACGTTACATTCCTATACAAAATTAAATAAAAATTGAAGGAAGCTGAGACATGTGTATTCGAGTATTATGTTTTTTTTTAAATAAACTGTTCACTACTTGTAAATATCTAATAATAATCGTGCTGAGATCCAAACTGTGACTCAAGCACAATAATCATTAGGACAGCTAGACACGATCTTATAAAAGTGTTTTAAAACCTTCTTATTCTTCACATAGTAAAGCTATCATGTTTCACGACCGCGCATGCGCATACATGGAACTTTAGAAACAGATAAAAATCCGATGATTTTCTAAGCATCAATTTTTTTTTCACGCCTTAGCAGCAAGTTTTCATTTTTCGGATTAAACCCGATTAGAAATTTTTCCACATATATGAATATTATATATAGCAAACTTCAAGTCTGTAAATCAAAACTTTGTTGAGGATATTGGTTGCGAAGTGTCCTAACACCCACGTGTTCTCCCTCTTATATATAGATATAATAGATCTACACAATAATGCCCATCTGCTAATTAAATTATTTCTTTAAAATTATTAATTTGTTGATTATCCACTGAAATAAGTTTTTGGTCATTGTTGTTTTTTCTATTGACTCAACACCAAATGCATTTTCTGGTCCATTATCGATTTCACTATCAGACAAAAAATGGCTTAAGGGAATCCAAAATCAAACTTACTGTAGCCTTAGTTTTATTGTATAATTTGGTTCGACTGATTTCGATTGAGAATGAAATAAATCTTTACTTTCAGCTGAACTAAAAACCAAATAACCACGATAATTTATTTATGTACTAGAGAATATATCCTAGCTCTGTGTGTGGGAATTTACTGTGCACCTAGATATCCACTTAGCAGGCATCTATGCGCTAAGTGAATGCTATAAGACCAACTATAGATGAAGGTGTAAAAAACAAGTGAATATTTGATCTAAATTTATTATTATCAATTTTATTTATTAGTATTTAGGTACAACACTCCTTATAATTATATTTGAAATATCATTATAATATGATTGGAAAATATTTTTTTTTTTTACACAGAGATCACCACTTATCAAGGCCCGGAAGCCACTCAGGGATAAGGGTTATTGCAAGTACATTACGTTAGTGAGGAGATTTGATGAAGTGTTTACTGAAGGGGGCGGTTCATTAGGAATTTGTAAACATTGGACTTGAAGACATCCAAGTTGTAGTCCGGAGGGAAGCAGGCAGACGGAACAGAGTTCCACAGGCGTGCAGTTCTAAGAAAGAAGCTTTGTTCATGAAATCCGCGTTTTGATTTAGGCACATATATAGAGTGGGGGAAATTTTTCACAGTGGATTCAGCTAGACGGGTGTTTTTCGTGAAAGATTGGCGAGGGGGGACCAGGGATTGGAGTTCAGACGAGCACCTGCCATGAAAATAACGATAAAACAAGGATAGGCTCGCAACGTCTCTTCTGTGGGAGAGGGGTTGCAGGGTAGAGAAAAGGGCACCCCCCACTAAACCACGAAGTCTATTTTGTACTCTGTCAAGGCATGATAGGCTGTTTTTGGCAGCTCCTGCCCAGATATGGCAACAGTATTCCATCCTTGGACGTACTTGGCTTTTATATAGATAGAGAATTGCATCAGTAGTGAGATATCTTCTGGAGCGGTAGAAGGATCCCACCATCTTTCCAGCGACAGTGGCAACAGACTTGATGTACGTGTTCCATTTCAGATCAGGAGTAAAGGTCAAACCCAGAAGCTTGTCAAAACACGGGGCCTCACCCAGACGAGAGCTATCCATCACAATTGATGCCAGCTGGGGATCAGAGCGGTGATGATGTAAGGATAGGAGTTTGGTTTTGGATGCATTAAAGGTAACTAGCCACATCTTCCCCCACTGAACCACGCGCTCGAGATCAGAGGAGAGAGACTCAGAGAGAACTTCGTCATTTACAGCCTTCGATGTGTTGCCGTAGATGGTCGTGTCATCAGCATAGATGTCAAAGAATGATTTAAGTATGTGTTTAGGGAGGTCATTGATGTAGATCAGGAAGAGAGTTGGGCCCAGGATTGACCCCTGAGGGACTCCAGCATTTATATTGCAGGCCTCCGATTTTTGACCATCTACCACTACTCTTATGAGCCTATCGGAGAGAAATTATTTAATGATTAAGAACACATTTCCAGTTATACCGTAGCTGGAAATCTTGTGAAGTAGACCCTTATGCCATACTTTGTCGAAGGCATTTGATATGTCAAGAGCAATTGCCCTAGACATATCAAATTAGTGGAAGTATGCTGGTTGACTACCGGAAAACCTACCTTAAATATATTGGTTTATGGATTGTTGAGTTTGTTTCAAGTGCGAACGAATATCACATCTAGAATTCTCGCTATTAAAACTACTTACAATATTAACACTTTCACTATCCAATGTTTTCTCTAACGTTTTTTTTTTCAATGGCCGCCATATATTTGTCGGGAGTATTATGCAGCGGGGGCACAAATGCAATGAGTTCATCAGAGCATATTCCATCAAAAGAATTTGTAACACAGACACAGGATGCAACATTGCGCCGATGAAACAGGAATTGGAGCTTAGTTGACAGAGTGGAACCTATTGAATCGGAAACTCTTTTTGGACATTATCCAAGATGGCGAAACTGGTAAAAGATAGATCAACTCAGATATTGCAACAATACTCCATGCAATGATGGAGAGTGACTTTGTAGAGGTACAAGATATTTAATGAGTAATCGTAATATTGAGATACATCGGATTACGGTTCCCATTTAGAATGTGATTTTGACAATGTTTCAGTCGATGTAACCTCTGACCTTCTTCAAGTCTATCTGAATCAACTTGATACACTTGAAGAAGGTCTGAGGCTATATCAGCCGAAACATCGTGAAAATCACACTCAACATGAGAAGAGGAGTCTGCAGAATGAAAATAATTCGAATAATTAATATTCAGAAACAATAAATGATGAATTTTATAGTCAGACTGACTAATTGAATATTAATTTGTATTTTGCATAAAATATTAATTACTTTGTTCTAATCATTAAATCATTAAATGATCAATGGATTTTAATTGTGTTTACATAAAGATAGAAAACGAATATAATTATCATGCGATCGATTTAAATAATAACAATTAAAGATGACTTCAATAAGTTTCCAGACGTTTTTTTTTTTGTGCAAGCATTTAAGATTGTCGTAGACTCTTGAAAATTTAGTATGTTATTGCTATACATCTTATGATATGACTGGCCATTTTTTTATGATTTCAAGTTCAAATGAGCAGATACAACAGGAATTGGAATACATTATATAAAAGCCTGATTGTCGCAGCTGGTGAATTTACAAAATTGCAATTAGGATGTAAGGACAATTTAGGAAAAGAATATGCAATAAATTTCTGTTTTAAACATCGGGAAAATGCAGCAAGAAATGCAGAGATTCTGTGAGGGACGATGGTTCCAATAGACAGTTACAGCATGAATTGATTATACCCAACTAATGGCTGGTTGTCACAGCGGGTGAATTTTAAATGCGAACTTTCGGAAAAAGTAAAGATCAGAAGATCGGAGTTGATTGGCCAAGAAAAAAACTTTCATGGATAAGGACCATCGTATGTATTCAGCAGGAATTGGAATACATTATATAAAAGCCTGATTGTCACAGCTGGTGAATTTCTAATATGCAATCAGGATGTCAGGACAATTTAAGAGAATAATATGAAATAAATCTCTGTTTAAAACATGGAGAAAATGCTACAAAAATGTATGGAACGTCTCAGACTGCTTTTGAACCATTAATCGAGTATCAGTTTTTGAATGGTATAAGTGATTCAAGGAATGCAGGGATTCTGTGAAGGATGATGCGGGTGGATTGGTCAAAGAAAGAATTTCATGGATAAGGACCGTCGTCTGTCTATGGAGACAATAAGTGTACAGTTTGATATTAGTGTTGGAACTGTAGATACAATTATTTGCGAGGAACTGAAGATGCGGATGATTTACACAAAATTTGTCCAAATGATTTCTCAGCGAAGATCAGAAAAAAAAAGACGTTGTCATGACTGTACGAGGAGCATGTTTCCTGTAACTCATGCTTATTTCCTAACCGCAAAAAAAAGAAAAGAAAAACGTCAGTGACTGTTGTTATGAAACAAGTGAGAAGATAATGAGGCTAGTGCAATGTTTATTAACACGTTCCTACTAGAGAACTTTCAAGTTGTTTGAACGGTACACCATTTGTATTGCAACCGGGGGAGATAATTTCGAATGGGACAATAGTTTAATGTAAGTTAACAGCCAAAAAATGCCCACACAAAAAAATTCCGAAAACTTATTGAAGGCATTTCGGATATAGAAATTCTCAATTTTATAATTGATTCTATTTTTTTTTTCAAAGTGAGTAGCTCTTCTTTTAATTGCACTGACGTTTATTTTTTTCCAGCTTCTTTTCCCACCATATATGTTTGTAATCAATCCTTTTATATGAATTCGATTTTGAAAAAGATTCCACGGAAATTGTTAGTAATTAATTCTTAATTAATGTTTTTAAAACAATTACTTAGGTACTTACATTTAAAACCATCATTCTTCGAAAAGCTAAGTTGAGCCCGGCTTTGCTCAGGCCCTTAACTTAATGTGCACACACACACACACACACATATATATGTGTGTATGTAGGTAAATTTATGTGTATGTATGTATATGTGCATACATGTGTACGTGAATATGTATGTATATGTGTGTATGTATTTGTATATGATAGTATATATGTGTATGCATATATATGTATATGTGTGTGCATGTGTGTATGTATATGTTTGTATGTATGTGTTGCATGTATTGTGTATGTATGGATGTATGGAGGTATGGATGTGTGAATGTGTGTACGTTTATGGGTATGCATGTGTATGTATTTGTATATATGTATATATATATATATATATATATATATATATATATATATATATATATATGTATGCCAAGGACCGTCTTCAATGTCATGTCTGCTTGAGCGTGTGAATTCGCTGGCAGGACTAAAAAAATGTTATCTCCGGGCTCATAGACTTTCAGTGACTGAGGGAGTGGCAGTCGTCTGACAAGAGGTTGCAGTCATCATATATATATATATATATATATATATATATATATATATATATATTGTGACGATACATCCCAGTTTAAAAAATCCCAAAAGGGAATTTATCCCCGAAACGTCTCGTAGGATAATAAAAACATTATGTAGTGGCGGCCGTAAAATTATCACAACCAAGTAGCACTTACCCAGGTTCCCGACAGTACTTCTGTCTTGGAGTTTTTTATGAAATTCACGGTTGACGAAATACCAGGCAATCAATAATGGAACAACACGTAGACAATGTCCAACGGGTCAAAAAGGGGGGGGGACACTAAAGAACACTGTTTAGTCCAGCAAGCCGAGGTTTGTGAAATATAGGGGTTATTGAATAGTATTTAACTTTGAGGACGGGCATTCAACCGACGATTAGGTATCCGACAAAATTCAAGTTTCTGATCTTATAATGTGGTTCGGTCCTATTTCGAGGACGTGTAAGCCGATAGACTTCTAAGTTCGATTGTCTACTTGTCTTTTCTCGTATTTCTATCTTGCTTATGTTCTCAACCACCGATCTCTAGCTTCGACTCTGGTGGCTTTGGGACTGAGGGAAAACTCCCAGGCTGGATTCTAAAAATACATAATACGACTATATATCGCGTGCTATATTTGCATTCCCCACAATACAAATTCATACCGGCCACTCCAATATATACGTTTTGCTAAGTAGTTGAATACTCACACGTAAATGTTGATCATTTGACAAACTTATGCAAAGATTGTATTCATGAATTTTTCTACTTTCAGGTTCATCAAACTTTGTGGATATATTGCATGCCAACTAAGATTATTTCGTAGTTCTGTTGAATTCCCTTTTCGACTCTAGGGATAAGACTCAGTTGAGAGAATCGCCATTTCACCGCATGTCGCGTTGCCGCTATTCAACGCGTCCTTTCCACTCGATGTCTCTAAGCCAAGGTGTTTACATAGGTTTTCTGTGTTCCTTTTTTGGCTCCAGGAATGAGGATTGTGAACTTCCAATTTATCAAGTGAATCATGTTGGCTGGTGTCTTGTACATTTTTATTATCGCCATTCGTTCGACGATGTGATCAGCTCTTCTTTTTTTATAAACTACCCTGCTGCCTCTACTTCCGTGCACGCCACTCCCGCCAAAAAGTTTTTTTCTCCTCTGTTTTTCCGCACCTGCTTCGTTTGGAGTGGAGGTGGGGTTTCTAGATGGTTTCTCGTCGTAACCTTGGCACGTGTTTTATGACGAAGGACTCGGTGGGAAGGGGGAAGAGGCATGAGGTGTGTAACTCGCTTCCTTTTATGGGTAAACGTGTGGTTTTCGCATGTCTCGATCGCAATGGGGTGTTGTGGGAGTGTCTGGCCGATAGATATTAAAAATGAATTTAAAAAGAGAGAGGGGGGAATTGGTCACTTCTGCACTATGGCCTGTTTTCCCGTGACAATATATATATATATATATATATATATATATATATATATATATATATATATATATATATAGGAAGGGGGGTTAAATCCGGTTGGCCGTGACAGTACTCGATACTTCTTCTTTGTCCGAACTATCTGTTTCGCAGGTGACTATCAGGATAAGCTCTCACATCATGATGATAGTATGCAGTGCCCCATTCATCTGGAGGTGCCATTCTTTATTCCTAAACATCTCTTGGGAACGTGGCATGGTGTGTTCATGTAGCAAGTGTAGATAATTTAAAGTGTGTATATCTGTTATTAGGACACCCTGTACACACACACACAGACACACACACAAACATTTCTAAGAACATTAAAAAATGACACTTACCGAAAGTTGCGACTGTGCGTATTAAGTACTCTTGCAAAAAATAAAACAAATGCTTGAGCGGGTTTTGGAGCGTTTTGTATTAAATCGTAGACAACAATATACTGAAAATTTTTCGTTTTTTAATGGTTGTCTTGAATATTCGTGTGAATACCAAAAAAAAAATCAATATTTCAAATCAGGTGACGTATTTTTATTTTATAAAAATAATATTAATATAACAAATCATAAATAGTCTTCAAATTGAAAATCGGGCCCCCCCCCCGCTTTTCATTTTTTTACGTTGAGGGTCACCACTTATCAAGGCTCTGTGGCAACTCTATGATAAGTGTTAACTATTAAGTAGATGTTTTTCATTCTTTCAAGGCAAGAAATGGTACTTTGGAGTTCCAACACAGATGCGACAGCAGTACTCCCTCTTAGAACGTACTTGTTTTTTTGTAGGTAGAGGATTGCGGCGGGAGTGAGATACTTCCTGGAGTAGTTAGGGATCTGATGTAGGGATTTCATTCAGATTTAGGGTAAAAGTGAGTCCCAGAAGTTTCTCAAAACAGGGTGCTTCATCAGGACAAGAGATGTTCATTTCAATTGGGGTAAACTGGGGATATAAGCGTTAGCGGTGAACAGATACCAGTTTGGTTTTGGATGTATTAAAGCTGACCAGCCGTTCCTTACCCAATCGCAGCACACGTTTAAGCTCAGAAGAGAGAGAATTAGAAAACTTCTAATCTTTGTCGGCTTTTGTAGTGTTGCCATACATGGTAGTATTGTCTGCAGAGATGTCGACAAATGATTGAAGAATATTGCTTGTGAGGTCCTTGATAAAGATAAGGAAGACAGTTGGGTCCAATATGGATCTTTGTGGCATGTCAACATTAATACTGTGATCTACGTATTTCTGCCCATTAACGACCACTTTAATAGACCTATTTAAGAGTGAAAGGATTTTATGATTGAGGGAACATTTCCAGCTATTCCATAACTAGAGATTTTATAAGCCTTTGTGCCAGCCCCTATCAAATGCCTTAGATATGCTAAGAGCTATTGCTTTTAAAATGAAACCTTCGTCAATAAATTGACTGATTCTATGTGATATCACGATAAGCACATCAGCTGTTGATCTCTCATAGTGGACCATATTGCATGTCACTGAAAAGGTTATTTTTTGTTGAGATGATTGACAAGTTCGCCATTTATCATAGAATTGCATTAGAAAACACTCTTTTCATCGTAAGAATTTATTAGTAATATTTCAATATCTTAAAATTATTTTTTCTGTTATGATGAATATATAACAAACAAACAAAGTAGGAAAATACAACACATTATTTTGATAGAGCTTAATATATAGAGTGAATTGCTCCATATAATAGCCGTTAGACAAAAATGACGGTTTCAATTTCTGACCCCACTCTTTGGATGTGATGTGTCGATGTCTTGATTCAAAACCATATACAGTTTATGATGCTTCCGTTGTTAACTTGACTCTCCATTCCATGCCCCGAGAGTGTGATGGTAAATCTGGCAAGTCAAACCTGTTCCCATTACAAAATTCAGAATCAGAAAAATCTTCCGTAATTGGTGGTTCAAAAACACCACACAATGTCAAATCTATTAATTGTGTTCAATAAGTCGCATTAAAATAAATATTTGTTGTTTTTTTTAAATCGTTTCTTGGTTGACTCCTGAAAGAATATAAAAATTAATTGAATATTAAAAAATTCATTGTGTACTGCTTTAATAATTATGGTGAAATTAGATAAAAAATCTTAATAATGTTTGTATAAATTGGAATAACTAATTGAGTCATTTATATATGAATAAATGTTTACTTATTTAATGGCTAAAATTCTTTTTAAAGCTGTTTCTCTTATTTCAACTTCCTCAGATTTGACCATTGAATATAGAAGGTTTTCAGGCAGTAAACAAAATGCATTACCTTGTCTGTCTTTAATGCGATCTGCTGAATTTAATGAAGCTGCTCCTTAATCCTCTGCGTCATGTTAAAATATGCAATTGCTGATTATGGAATTTATTATGTTTTTAATTTCAAACCAACAAATGGCATACACATTTACAATAAAATTTATTAACGTCTGAAGTTTCGTGGGCATGCACCGCGAGTCCATAAACACATGAGCCTGATGGCTAAAGTTAACCATCTTAACTGGTTTAAAGGACCTATTTTCCACGAAGCGTATCTAGAGTCATCCTTACCTCCAGAAATACCTACTGTGTATTCATACAGTAATCTTTGCTCACAACTAAGGTAATTTATTTCATCAATATTTAAAATTGAATCCAGAGGACTGCTAATAGTGAAAAATGATATTTGGGGTGAATGATAATATTCATTTGAGTATAAGTTCCACAGGGGGCCCGCTGAATGTTGTAGGGCCTTTTGTGCAACCATCAATGCTTAAAAAAAGCCCTGAAAGGTAATTCCTTATGGTGCAAAGAGCAACCAATTCAATGAAGATTTGTTTAAACGTTTTTCTTTAAAATTGGCAGCATTCAACCTTCACACGCTGTGGTGTCATTTGTGTTGTTAAAAAGGTTAGCCTTGATGGTGTTTTCACTGTTGAATTCAGGCAAAACACCCACCAGACGATCTGCATGAACAACATTTGTTGTACCACTTTTATTATTTACTTTATTTATTTTCCTCCACAATTTTTTTTATAAAACAATGTATCCTGATCGATTCTCCCATCAACTCCAATGCCTATCAGGTTTTTCACACTTGCATTTTTTTGGCAGTTGTTTTCACTTTAGTTTTTGCCCTGCCCACTTTACATTTATCATTAAGAATATTGCTGATATTAATATTGAGTATAAGAAGGTCCATAGCCTGCAAATCCAAGAGCAAGTAATTTGCAAGGCTGGCTCCAAGATTAGAAGATATGCCCCCTGATTAATTCAAGAGCATATCTGGGAAATTTAATAAGGCTATAAAGCTGTTTTCAATTACTCTTTGGCCGCAAATATTCTTCTTCTGGTTCTTCACTTTGAGAAGATGAGTAAGAAGGGGAGGAATTATATTACTCTGGAGATTTTAAGTTTAAGGTGTTGGTTATGAATGTACATTTTTTTATTAACTCCCGTTCGTTTTTACTTTTCTATGGCACTTTTATCAACTGCATAAAACTGAAAAGTACCTTTCGACCCTATTTTGCTCCTCTGATTCTTTAGGTATTTACGGTCCTCAACTGGAAGCTGAAAATTTAAATTTTACTTATATTAAAATAATTCTAAACAGGTTAACATACAAATTAGTGTCCGTTAAAATACTAAAATTTGTTTGAATATAAGGTTATCTCACAAAGACATTCGAAAAAATAGAAAATAACTTACCTTTTGTTGAAGAGGTCAGGTGCAAATACTGTTCTCAATATGGCAATTTTCCTTATTGCATTTTAAACGAGGGTTTCAAGAACAGACCGAAATATCAAATAGTGAATACAGTTTTTTAGCCAGAATTTCTTTTGTGAAGTTGGGAATATGTTCTATTCATTTGTTTGGCTTTCTTGAAACATAGTATAGTCACCTTTTTTAAAATGGTCATTTCACTTAAAACATGCATTACCCGCTTGCCAAATACCCAATACTTCGTTGTTATTAATTTGGAAATAGCAAAATTCGAAAGGTGAGGATAAATATGTACAAAATAGTAACTATACTGAATAATAAGTAAATTGGAGGCTCCGTTTTATTTAATGGTGTAGGCAGATCGGAAAATTTCCTTATATTTTTACTGCGAGTTGTAATTGTTGATTTTTAGGATATTTGGATTAAAATATCTGAAAAAAAATACACCCAGAAATTAAATTATACAAATAATTTTTAAATAAATTTGATTTAAAAATTTAGTGCCTATGCACTTATGTTACTGTGCTATTTTTAAAAATCGTATTTTCAAATTAAATTCGATGTTAAAATAGTTTTCTAAATAATAATGTTATTATTTCAGCACGGTAACATTTAAATACATATGATAAAATTTGAAATAAATACAATAACTTGAAGTGCTCTTTACTTAACTTAAAGAGAAAAATGAGTTCGGTTCCTAAAGTTTTTTTATGAATAAAAACTGTTTTTTTTTAAACAGAAACAAAGCAGAATGAGTATATATGTTGTATTTTTTTTATATTTAAGTCTTTTTTACAGAAAAAATTGAGCGATATTTAAAGAGAAAATCAGGCGCCGAGATAATTCAACAGTTTACTAAAATGTAAACACGAACACGCAAGCAGTAAAGTTTTATTTACATGAATAAACACTATCTTTTTAAGATAGACACAATTCAGAATACTTATATATAGGCACCGCCAAAACTGGCGGGGGGGGCAGGTAAGTACTTTTTGAGGACAGTCTTTTTAAAAATCTACCAAAAAATCAGGTAATTATCCAATCAATACGAAATTTTCAGCGATTATTAAGAGAAGAATGAACTTTATAACATTGTAATTATTTTTCATAAACGATATATATATATATATATATATATATATATATATTTCTTTGCTTACAAACCCCCCTTGTTTTGAGGGGGTCCAAATGTACTTAAAATAATCATCTGAAACTGTGAAAAACATATTGTCTTGATGTAAGGGACAGGATTATAGATTAGAAAAAAACTTGTTTGTATACCTTATTTTGACGTCTGAATATCAGAACTTCGATTTTGTTTAGAGATTCCGCTTTTGAGTTTTGAAGTGTGAAATTCGGTGAATATGTTAAGTAAAATAATTAATTTCACTTAAGCAAAACAAAAAATGTTTTTAAATATTTATACGAAAAAAGCCATTTTAAAATCTTTGATAAATAAATTAGCAATTTTTTTTTACGAGCCGAATAATGCATGACCATAATTAAACAGGGAATGCTTTGAAGAATCGATACAAAAAATCCATAAATAGTGTGCCCCTTGTGTAAAAAATATCATCATTTTTCGATCCCGTTTGAAAACGTTTGCCGCCTTTCGACTACGTTGGCCAAACGTTCTGAAATATTTTTTTTATTCTGCTTTAAATTCCCCCTCCATTTTTGGGAGACTGACCCTACACACATGCACATTAAACACCGACCTCATACAAATGATCACCCATCTGGTAATGGCCATTCTTAGCTTTAATATTACATTGAAATTTTCGTCATTGAAAAATAAGTTTTTTTTTGCCTGTTTGATCTTCCATAGTTTGCATTTAATCAAGTACAAATGTAAACATTTTATCAAATCGACGGGAAGTAATGGTTGCCTATATGAATAAGTGGAATTATTTGAAATCCAGGTACTTATATTATAATATTTTTACATATTCTCATAGAAAATCACCCTAAATCTTAGTTAGACAACAAATAAATAAATTAATTATTTCAAACACCTTTTTTTAAAACTATTTATATACGTTTTTGTGCTAGACAAAAAAGGCAGTTGTAAACTTTTAGGGAGAATTAAACATTTAAAATTTAATTAAAAATAGTAGAAACAGTTTTACATTATTTATCTTTCTATATGATAAAAGTCAGTGTTTATCTTTCTCGAAAAAAAGTTACTGAAAATAATGGATTTTAATAAATGTAATTTCGTTTTAAAAACAAAACAACTTAATTTATCGCCCATTTTTGGCGGTGACTAATTATATACGTTGTATTTTTTATATTTAAATCTAATTTAATGAAAAAATTTAGCGATATTTAAAGAGTAAGTAAGGTGCAAAGATAATTCAAGAGTTTATTAAAAAAATTAAACAGTGAACATAAAAAGGCATGTGGTAGTAAGTTCAACCGGTGATTTCGTATAATTACTCAACAAATAAAACTTCCATATATATATATATATATATATATATATATATATATATATATATATATATATATATATTTCTATATTAAATCAAATATTATAACGTTTTAATTCCTTTTTATTTTTGATATTTTCGTTTAATCTCTAAAAATACGGAATAATAAACATTAAAATATTTATTATTATAATGTATAGTATTGTCTTTGTTTGTTAATACTCGGATTTTATTTAACCGATATACATTCCTGGAGTGACACCGGTACCGTAATAAAAATCTGGACCTATTTGGTGTTTAAGTTGGAATGATGAACAAAACATAAAATTTTAAAGAAAAATATTTATTGTGGTAACTTTGGACATTATTATGCAACTTTCTTCAAATGCCATTTTGTACAGTTCTGAAATCGACCTACACTAATATATATATATATATATATATATATATATATATATATATATATATAAACAGTAAGTATTATATATATATATAAATAAACAGTAAGTATTTTCTTAAAAAGTGCCCAATACGTAGGTAGAGCTTGTTAGTAAGTTATAAAATATATATGGCGATTAAGCTACACAGAATATTCCGCGTTGCATCTACTCTAGGAATCTTCAGTCTTGTGCATAAGCCTGAGGACTCCTAGAGTGGATGAAACGCGAAATATTCAGTGTAGCTTAATCAGCATATATATTTTATAACTTTTAAAATATATATAGCGATTAAGCTACACTGAATATTCCCCGTTTCATCCACTCTATGACTCTTCAGGCTTATGCATAAGCCTGAAACACTTAGCGTGGATGAAACGCGAAATATTCAGTGTAGCTTAATCGCCATATATATTTTATAACTTACTATATATATATATATATATATATATATATATATATATATATATATATATAGTTGACATCTTCCGTACACTAAGCTCGATTATATATATATATATATATATATATATATATATATATATATATATATAATCGCGCTTAGTGTACGGAAGATTTCAACTAAGCTCCTCTGTCAATATTTTGTCTACTGTCTTTATAATGGACATATAGGGGATTAGGACTTGTGAAACATACTCGATTTGATTTTAAGCCAGAATAATCGCTCTTCCTGTGCCAAAATTGAGGAAAAAAACATTGATTTTAGCAAATCGATTAAATGTGTTGTTTCTAAGTACGAAGAAACGTTGATCTATGCGTTGTACAACGATATTTCGTAAGGATTTCTATGCGTATAGGAATAACACTGATGGTTACATATAAGCTGGCGACATCTATATTTTCATTTCGTTTCTACCTGAGGACACTTTTATTTTATTAGCGATATGCATAGGGTTTTGTACTTTATGTTTTGCATTTGTCTTTTTTTCTTAGCGGTGAATAGGGAGCATTACGAATATTCCCCATTTGATTACATTTTTAGAGTGGCCTTTTCTGAGATGTATTTTATTATTTTTTTAATCACTATAAATAGTCACGCAGGCCCTTATCAAAGATTGCTTATGGTGTTCTCTGAGGTCTAAATGACAGTAAATCTTCCCATACTTTCAGTTTTCCTCACCTCTATCGAAAACCCTTGCATAAGAATTTGCGTTATCGCAACAGTTGCTTATCATTGATAGGTCGTTGGCAGCGACCACCGGTTTGCATTTGCATTTAGGTAGCAGTAAGCCTCCATAAGATGTATGTATTATTATTTGCTTAACAAGGAACTTTCACACGGGTTATCACTTCTTGAAAACAACTTGTGGTGTTCCCTGGAAGCTGAGTAACAAAAAGTCCCTATCAGATTTCCGGTACTCTCCACATGTTCCGATAACATTTGCAGATAAATTTGTGCTATCGCAACAGCATCTCACCATTGATTTTTCACTGGCAGCGGCCATTGATCTCCACTGGAATTTGAGTGGAAATAAGTCTCTCCAAGGTCCCGTTTCTCATCGCACTTCTCTAACGGAGGTCTGGTCAGCGCTTTCTCCTCGGTTTTTCAATCCTACTTGACCCATCTCGACTATTTGGTATCACTCTTTTGAGAGGAGAACCCTGATAGGGAAATGGGGCACTGGATGAGGGGATCGAGAACTTGTAGAAATGCAGCTTCAATGTTCTTGGTTTCCTGTAACGAATCTGCGTGTTTGACCTCTGTAGCATTTTGTCTGGCTTGCACATGTTGTTCATGTGTATTAGTCTCTCCATTCAAGGGTTTTCGTTAACATTTCAGCTGTTTTCATTATCGTTATTCGGATTTCTTCCTAGTGCTCCTACAATTATCGGTATTATTTTGATTTTCTTCATCATCCTTATCCTTTTAGCTCTCTGGCTAGCTCTGTGTATTTGCTCCGTTTCTCATTTTCTTTGGTATTCACCCTGTGGTCAGCTGGAACAGCAAAGTCGACGATTTTACAGGACTTTGCTTTCTTGTTAATTATTACGAACCCCCGGTCTTCCTGCTTGGATGGGTTTGTCGGTTTGTATGACCACGTCCCATAGGATTTTGTGATTGTACTGTTGCGGGTGTATGCTTCTACCATTTGTCTGTGCGTTCGAGATGTAGTTGTTTGTATGATTCCAAGTGAACTGCCTTCGGTATTGTGCAAACAACTGCATTTCAAACGCACACACAAATGGTACAAGAATAAGCCCGCAATTATTATTATTATTATTATTATTATTATTATTATTATTATTATTATTATTATTATTATTGTTATTATTATTATTGTTATTATTATCATTATTTTTATCATTATTATCATTATTATCATTATTATTATCATTATTATTATTATTACTATTATTATTACCATTCTTATTAATGTTATCATTCTTATTATTATTATTATTATTATCATTATTATCATTATTATTATCATTATTATTATCATTAATATCATTATTATTATTATCATTATTATTATCATTTTTATTATTATTATTATCATTATTATTATCATCATTATTATTATTATTTACTAAATATTTGAATATGGTTTTTACATTTTATCCATGAACACGTGTTTCCGTATTCACCTTTCATCAACATCACACTAATAACCGCACTTTCGTTTTGAATGCAAGATATGTTATTACAGTTTCAATAACTATACATATAAGCGTATTTTTTACAGTTACATTTCAGAGTTAATTTTTGCTTTACTAAATGGTAAAGAGAGAGAGAGAGAGAGAGAGAGAGAGAGAGAGAGGGGGAGAGAGAGTTACTGAACCTTTAATCACATAGTTTGCGTCCCTTTTTTCTAACCGGACGTAATTTTTATTTAATATCATTATTGAGTCTATTCATAAAATATTTATATATATTTATTTAATGAAAAAAAAATTAAGTGCAATTGTAATTATATATATATATATATATATATATACGTGTATACACACATATTTATATATGTATATATATACATCTATATATATATATGTATGCATATGTATATATATACATATATAAGACAAAGAAAATTAAAACTGCAAATAAATAATCAAAGCGACAAACGGATTGTTTTACTGTGTACGTTTTCAGCGTCCCAATTTTTTTTCACGTTTAATTTACCCAAATAAACAATTGTTAACCCTTTTTGCATTTTTTTTACATCGTTCATTTCCGTATTACGTTTAAGTTGTTTTAACGAAATTTCCTCAGAAATAAATCTACTTTAACCCGTTGACAACCATAAGAGCATTTTACAACGGCGAATTACTCACCGCAATCCGTTTTTTTTAATTTATTCTCCATTTTTTAATAGACCTTTATTAAAATGTCCATGCATTTACTTATACACTAGCCACATAAATACATAATTCCGAAAATATGTTTTTTAATTGCGTTACAAATAAATAATCAACGCGACAATAAAATGTATTGTTTTACTTTGTACGTTTCATTATTCCAATTGTTTTTTTCGCGTTTAAATTAAAACATATATCAAAATTTAAATTAAAACATATATCAAAATTTAAATTAAAACATATATCAAAATTTAAATTAAAACATATATCAAAATTTAAATTAAAACATATATCAAAATTTAAATTAAAACATATATCAGATTTTAAATTAACCTGAAAGTTGTATGGTAACCGTTCAGTTGACATTTACTTATAAGTATGGCAAACCATTTATAATTCAATGGCTGTAAGTTTTTTTCTTGTAAAAAATAAACACTTATAAACCGAACTACTCAGAAATCTATCTATAATCTTTTTTTCTGTTTGCTATACTTTCATAGAAATGTTTCTGTTATGTCACAAAAACTATTTTTCACGTCACAAATATCATGCTCATACATTAATTCCATAGCTAATATAACACACTGACCCAACGGGTCACGGGTAGTCTAGTATGTATTTGGGATTTATATACAATTTTTGTTTCTTCTTTAACTAAATCTGCATAGATGAACTAAAACTGTTTATGCTTTTCTGGCTTGAAATTATAGATCTATATTATTGCCATATTTAATTTCTAATTTCAATGCTGTGTATAGACTTAATAAAACGAAGTTCGGCAGGAAACAGATTCCATATTATTTAACTCATTAAATCAAAATGAAATATACACAAAATAGATACAGTTTTATGATAAGATTGATCACGTCTAAACTATTCCATTACTTTGCTAGCACATTGTTTTTAGTTTATTTTTTCAAAATATATGCATTTTAATAGTATTTTCTAAAATTTATTATATTTTTATAGTCAACATTGATTTTAGAAATTGACCCTTACGGCTAGGGATTATATCTCGGGACCCAAAATCGGCAGAGATGACGCCATTCTCGTAATGATTCGGTGTTCTTGTTGATTTTGCGGTAGGGATTCAGTTTTGTGCAGTTCTAGGAGGTCTCTTTGCAAAGTCGTTTATTTTATTATTAATCGCCGGAAGGGAATGAAGACAGGGCTGTCCAGGCACTTTGGTGCAGGTCAGAGTGCCCATCCTCTAGAGTGCTGATATCTCGATCCCACTCTCTGACCCTGGTGTCTAAGTTCTTGCAGTGGGAAATAACTAAATACCCTTCCAACATGTACCTATTTGATGGAATATATTATTACTTGATTAATCGAAATATTTCATGACTTTTCTTTCAGTTGCCTACCATATAACAAAACGCTCACAAAATCTACGCGGAAATAACACGAATTTTGAAGTACCCAAATATAAAATCAACAAATCGGTCATCTCATATGACCTTCAGAAGATTTTTATTTATTTAATCACTTGTTTTCATTCCATTTTTATCCTAAAAAAATCAATTTTTTAGAAAAAAAAATCAATATTTATGGTTAGCTGCATATTCAATGAAATCATCTTTATGATTTTTACCTCATACCTGTAATGTATGCAATTATTTACGCAGTTTGCGTTTAAAGTCCATATATCTGTAAAAGGAATGCCTCTTTATGCTAGTACACTTCTCAACCTATATACTCAACGACTTTTTATCTACAGACTTGCAATTTTAGTTATAAGATCTTCAGATATGTGAAAAACTTTTTAATTGATTTTAAATGAAAAAAAGTCTGATAAAGGAAAGAAAATTGAAAAATTTTAACGTAAGCCATATCAGATTGTTATGTGTTTGCTAACTGTTTCACGAATGTGCATGCTCGTCCGAGAAACATACCCGCTTCTTTATGTTAAGATTAAGTTTTAAAACGGCACGAGGGGAAACAAATGAACACATATCTAAGGAAATGCAAGAAACACTAGAGAAAGATCTTCAATCTATAGTGAAATAGGGACACAGATGGATGATCACATTAAAAGCTGCCAAGACTAAGCTTGTTTCCTTGAAAATTAAAAAAAAACCTTCTCTACCACCAATAGCAATGACCAAAAAACACGTTACCTGAAAGTACCTCGTATAAAGTCCCCAGCCTAGCGTTCACAGGGAACATGAGTTATAAGAGATACTTTAAGAGCATTGCCAAGACAGCTGCGAGGAAGGTGGGATCTCTATCGTGTTAGAAAGCTACTAACGATTGAAAACCTCTTGTACTTCTATAAGGCTACCATTCGTCCATCTATAGAGTATCGTTGTCACATTTGGGTGGCGAATTTGTTACTAGTCTCTCACTCCTGGACAGGGTTCAAAAGAGGTCCTGAACTGTCACTAAGCTACAACCTCTGTCCTAGCGACGAAAAGTTGAATATTTCTGCTTGTTCTAAAAGTATTTTAATGGTTAATACTTAAACGAAATACAAGCCGGTGTACCTATGTGACGTCTATTTTGTCTATTTTCCAATCAAAATGATAATAATCATTCTACTTGATATAAGTTCAATTGCCATGGTTAGAGTAAATTATGGCGATTGGTTCCCTTCTTGCTATCTGAAATAGTAAGAATTCAGTTAGCAAAAGTTAACGTCTGTAATTCTTGAGAAAATCGGCTAAGTCTCCTGAGTAATTCCTGACTTCATGTGATTGGAAACTGTCTACCGCTTTTGCTAACATTCGACACTAGTGTGCACATTTATTTATTTATTTATTAGCATGATTATTTAAAAAGTATACGAAAAGGAAATGGCGTCGGTAAAAGAATGAGGGCATAATTTTAATTCGAAATTGCAGAATACGTTTATTTTGAGGAAAACAAGTATTCAAGCCAGGTCTTCATTTATAGCGATGTTTTAATCTGTATTACTTATTCGAATCCAGAGTATAATTTCCTCGAAGTTTCGATCGCTATAACGTCCGACTTTCTTCAGATTCATTTTATTGAATTCGAAAATCATTAAGCTAAAACTGGAGGTGACCTCGGCCGAAACGTTGCGCGAATAGCAAAATATTAGAACAGTAATCCAATCTAATTAAAACTGTTAACCTTCTTCTAAAAAAACGTTTTAACGTTTAATCATCTACCAGTTTTCAACACGTCAGTAAAAGTGAGACAGAGGGAAAAGAAGAAAGAGAGAGAAGGAGAGAGAGAGAGAGGGAGTTACAAAGAAAGAGATAAAAGGGTGAGGAAAAGCGGAGGTAAGAACGGGACGTAAAGATTAAGGCAGGTCCAGCTCGAGTGGGAGACAGAGAAGTTTAGAAAGAAAAGGCGTTGCACAGTCGTGCTCGCATCTATTGTTTTTCTATACTCTTTGACAACGCTGGGTAAACATGCTGACTACTAAACATATAATTGATATAACTCATTAAATCATAGAAGTAGTTATTGTAAACAGTCATGTAAATTAAACTAATATTTTCATCCGAATTTAAAAGGTAAAAATCGCAAGAACTTGTTTGTCAAACTGATATCTATATATCCCCCCTTATAAGCCAAACTGATTAGATTTCCTTCCTGACTAGATTTCGTTGAAACTTTAAATACTATGTACAGTTTTAATATTTGTTCAATATTCATTGGTACACTTCTGACAGGTTTTCATGATAGACACTTGTATCAGATGCATGAGCACATTGTCGAGGATCTTGGATATGACCTTGAACCATATCCAGTGGCGAGGCCCCAAGTTGGTTTCTATTTGCGGGCTTTGGGGAGAGTAGAGCTTCCCTTTAATTGCATTGCTCCGAGATCCACTCTGACCGCAGCGATAGTACCTGTTATGGTCCCAACTATGGGTTAAATAGAAACCGACTTGAAAACAACAAATATATTCTATTAAAATGTTCTTTTCAAAATCTTTGGATTCGGCATTAAATAACCTAAAAAAGGTTGATATGCTGTAAAACAAAAACAACCAACCAACCAACATTGTCTAGGAGGCACGTAAATTCTATTCAGTAGCCATTCAATGTGTTGCTTTTGGCCCATTTAACTTAAAAAGCTGCTACAATCTTTTAAACACTACTTCTTATAGGATAAATACATACGTTTAACAACTTTCTTTGTTTTGGGCATCGATTGAAACAAATAATCAAACTGGTCACGTTTTAATTTGCATTGATATAAATTATAAGGACTACTGTAAGCATCGCGAGTGTCATTTGATCACTATTTCCGCAACTTTCTTGAGGCGCATTTTGTCGAACTTTGAAACACTTTAAGCGAATATTGGAGATTACTTCGGCCGAAACGTTGAGCAAATAAGACTCAGGATTAGAACAGTATTGGAAACAATCTAAATAATCTAGATTACAAATCTTCACTTCAAAAATGCATGTTATGTTTAACGTTAATCAATGATCATTTTTACCACTCGTCGCAAAGAGAGAGGGAGAGAGGGGGAAACAGAAGGAGAGAAGGCGACCAAGTGAAACAGAAAGATAGAAAAAGATTGAGTGGAAAGTGATAGGGATGAGAAGACAGAGAAGGAAGTAGGAGAAGGTACAAAAATATGGGACGATAGAGCTAGAATGAGCGACAGAAGTTTCAAAAGAAAGATATTGCACAACACTATGTATAATCGTATGCCCCTTTGCAACTCCAAGTAATGCTGCATTAAGCAGGATGTCGAACTTCTTTGCATTAAGTACAAATATCTAATGCAGTCATTTTTTTTTTCTGATCCGGGATGAACATACGACTGGAGATCGCTTGCAAATTTGTTAATCGAAAAAAAAATCGTTATACACCAAGCATATGTCGAGTGGAGTTGCGTTCTTTAATCTTTTTATACTAAGAATTTGTGTCCACATTAAATAACTTGAAAGGGCTGGATATGCCGGAAACTAAATACATTTTTACCAAAATATAAATGTATAAAACCATGGTATTGGTTTCTGTATTAGAAGTGTTGAATGAATTTGAAGTGCAAAGTGAAATGCGTACGAAATACGTTTGAAAGCCGAATAACAACGCAATATAATGCAAATACTTATTTTTATAATATTGCGTTGTATTCTAGCTTTCAAACGCATTTCATACGCATTTCACTTTAAACTTAAAATTCTGTCAACGCTTCTAACATGGAAAACACTAGCTTGATTTTCAAATCGCGTTTCCATACGCATTCTTTCAGCATTTCAAAAGCTACGCTGCAAGAAACGGCACGCGGACTCTTCATTAACTTATTTCTTCAATTTAAATTCATGGCGTAAAAAAACATACAAAACTCTTAACGAAAGTATAGCTCCGAAATACATAAATTTTAAACAAGTGAATACTTGTTTATTTTCATAATATAGCGTTGTAATTAGGCTTTCAAACGTATTTCGTACACATTTAACTTTTAAATATAAATGTATAAATCATAAATTACCATATTATGATATGTTGCTTAGCACATATTTGTAGGGCATCGCGAATTTATAAGACAAGTATAATGCTTAGTGGAACATGATCTTCCGCTTGAATAAGTGAGATAAGCCCTGGAAAATAACTTAAAACATATCGTCGTTCATTGCGTTGTTTGATGGTGAGAAAAAATGTAAGAAAATATCATCGAAATAATTAATTGTTAAACAAATCAGTTTTTGATGCAAATACAAGGCAATTCCATCATCTAAATCTGAAATAGTATCTGCTCATTTAATCGTTTGGTGAAGTAATACTGACTTCGACAATATCTTACTTTATACATTGGTAATAAATTTATAAATATTGTGATAATATGCATCGTCACCGCTCTTCGGCGAATAATAATTGTTAAAAATATGTAAAACGTCTGATTTTGTGCGCCATATGGAGACTTCATCTAATTATATGCTATATGCACTAATGAGATTTTTTCGATAGCTTATACACAAATGACATGCTGCTGACTTAAATAAAAATAAAACCTGTTTTTCAGAGATGGGGGCGAATTTGGTGTCATGCAGCACTGTAATGATTTAAACCACAACAACATTTAGATGAAATTACACAATTGTTAACATTCTATTTTTGTAAGTACATATTACAAAATAATTTTATGTAAGCAGGAGTATTTATTTATTTCTAGTTATGTTTGTCGTTTTAGGGAAATGCTCGTTCAATCAATGTTTGTCGTTTTATGGGAAATGCTCGAATATGGATACTCGGTAGAGGTACATGCGCGTGAAATTTTTGTGGCAAGAGGTATGCAATCTCCATTCACACCGCTCCTGAGTCAACATGGGAAGTGGAATGTATGCATATATATATATATATATATATATATATATATATATATATATATATATATATATATATACTAGCTGTACCCGGCCACGTGTTGCTGTGGTTTCGTTTGGTGAAATGATTAAATTGAATGAATATCGCAATTTTTTTTAAAAATCTGTAAGGTAGACTATCAGTTTTCGCATCACGTCAGGAACTAAGTTACATTTTTAAATACGTAGATAAACATCAATAAATAATTTGGAAATTTGCATATAGATCTATCTTATTGGCACATAGATATATTTCATTCTTATTAGAAATCATCAGTGCAACTCATCCGAATTAAATAATGAACCCATGCTCCAGCAAAGGTGGTTTCCATTTTGTTGCTTCTTAATATCTTGTATGAAGGAACACGATTTACAAAGGGCAGTGTTATTAATCTTTCTGATGTTGAAGTCCCACGACGAACTCATGCACAGATATGCTTCAGTGATGGATGTTTTTGATGTTTTTGCCTCTCAAATTCTCGATTGAATAATAATTTTGGATATTGTCTTTTGGACTTCATTTTGATCCAGTTCCATAAGTTGCCATTTAATGTGAAGGATTTGATTTTCCAAAACTTGTGGATACACAATATTCTTAGTAGTTCCAGTTTGAGTGCAGATGAAGAGATTCTCAGGTTTGGCTACTCTAGAACATGCAACATATAATTGCCCATGTGAGAAACAGTCAGTGTCTTAATATAAACCACACAATTCTAAAGATTGCCCCTGTGCCTTGTTGATTGTGATTTCAAATGCCAAGCGAATTGGGAATTGCAATCTCCTAAATTTAAATGGCAGAAGTGTTGGAATCCTGGGAATGCGCGGAATTAGGGCATCTTCACCTTTGAAAGGCCCTGTCCAAATTGTTGCTTCAATGATGTTGATCATTATTTGTTTACTGAAAGACATGTGCCATTACAAAGCTTAGGCTGGCTAATACTCGCAACATGATAATTGGTACACCAATTTTTAATTGCAGTACACGTGGTTGAATCCCTGGCAAATCTAGTGAATTCAAAACTCTGATGGATAATTGATTGCTTTGTCTTCTTCAACAACAGTGTCGACGGACTTGTATGTGACTAACTCACAATGAATGTTCAACTGAATACTATTGTTGAGTCCATGAACGTCTTTGTTCGTGGGTGTAAGAATAGCTCGTTCACTCAGCCAACTGTGATTCATAAAGTTAATGTGGATGTCTGGGAATACATTTTTAATTAATTCGTCTTTTGATGTAACTAAATGACAGAAGTTTTGTGGCAATTGAATTCGGCCTGAAGTCAGAATAGCCGGCACTGTCCCATTCCCAATTTCCAACACTTGTTGTGAAAAGATCTCTGTTGACTGATTATTTTGCTGCTGGACACTCGTATTTCTATATATATAACTGTTTATGTGTGTGAGGACAAGACCCAAACTATATACCATAACGATCATTGAATTAGAGACTTCAGATTTCGTGTATACGGTATTCGTGTATATGGTCAATTTTTTATTAGTTTTCACCGTGAAAAATGGCGGCTTAGAGATAAAAATTTAAAAATAGGCATTTCGAGGAATTACAGGTAATGTTTGTCTGAAATCTCCAGCAAGCAATATTACTGCATTCCCAAATAATCTATCGTTTCCCCGCAAATCTTGCGATGACCGATACCGATCAAGAGCCTCCAGTATTTTTTGTGTGCCATGTTGCATTCATCCCAAACAATAATTTTGTATTTTGCAATACTTTTCCCATACCTCATTTTTTTTTGCACATTGGAGTTTCAATAAATTGCATATTTAAAGGAAGTTTCAATGCAGAATGAGAAGTTCCTCCACCTGGTAGCAATGTTGCAGCTATTCCAGAAGATGCAAGAGCTAAGTCTATGCTATTTTGTGATCGAATTGCTGCCAAAGTAAATTTAATTACGAACGTTTTGCCAGTTCCTCCTGGCGCATCTAAGAAAAATATATCTCCCACTCCATTATTTACGGTCTGCATTATTTTGTTGTAAACGTCTGTTTGCTCAGGTGTTAGCTTGATAATATTTGCTTGCACATACAACAAAAGATGATCTGTGTTGTAATTTTGTTCCCTACGCAATTCTACATCAAAGAAAGCAGCAGCAGATCGAGTCGGTGAGGTCATTCCCAATTGATTGAGGAATTTGTTTGCAATTTCTAAACACAAATTTTCAATTCTTATCAATGCCTCATTATAGATTTCTGATGTAAAATCCAGGCAGGTATTTGTACTTTCATTGCTTATTTGATGAAAAATGTCTTCGACCATGTGTGATTTATATTTCTCCCATAACTCAACAGGAGATGAAGGGGAGCAACTGGTAAAGATGATTGCAAACAGTCCACGAATTTGATTAGGATGTGATGTGTTACACGCATTATTAATGCATTCATCCCAATGTCCGTCATTTTCCAATAAATTCGGAGCTTGACATGCACTGCGAAAAATAGCATGTGTAATGCCATTGACAATTTTTAATTGCTGGAATGATGTTGGACCAGGCACATTTATCAACAACATGCGAAGAAGCATTAATCTTGTTTGGGATTGATAGTATAAAGTCTGCCTATTGTGTTTTCTTTGAATATTCCAGGTTGTCCTTCGACTTGCTCTTCTCTTTTGCGCCGTTCAAATGATTTTCTACTCTTATTCTATGTATAATATGAGGCACTTCCGAATAGAGGAGTGTTTTTGCAAACGTGTCAGTTTGGCATAACATGAAGAAAGCCGTTAATGTTGTAGCAAGTGGATTCAAAACTATCTGTGGCACATTTGAAGCTGTAAAGTAAACGCGCTGTCCATTTTCTAAATGTACAGATAAGTGAACAATAGCCGGACTTCGTTCATGTATTGGAAATAAAAGAATTCGCCATACAGCTTCATTGCTCATGTATCTTCCAGCTTGATACTGTGCGATTTCATCAATATGTAAGCTTGCATTCAGATTATTGCTCTGTATTTTCAAGGCAAAAACTGCCATATCGCTGCCTTTATTCACATAATTACAGATGTATTTGATGGACTTAACAGAGTTACAGTATTCCACATTGATATGCGATTTATAGGTTTTTGATAGCAAAGGTGAATATGGAACAACCCATCGGTTATCAACTTGTATATCGCCATTTCGCATGTGTATGGTTGTTAATTTAACGCCATCTCCTACTGACCTTCTTTTGTATAAAGGATATCCATCATTTCCTGAAACTGTGTTGATGAATAATGCTCGGAGATATCGCTTAGATCATTTACCCTCTATCATGCATGGTTAATTTGGATTAAATATCCCGCAAGGTCCATGTATCATATTTTTTATAACAACTTCATGCAAATCTTTATCACTGTCAGCATCAGGTATTTAAGCAGATATTAGATTTTTCATTTCGTTTGGATTGAGTTTGTTGTAGAGCCAGATTAGTATGTGAGAGTGTGGTAATCGTCTCTTTTGCCATTCCACTGAATACATTCAGCAGCACACAGATCCAAATACTTTGTTTTACAATGAAATCTATTAGTGCTTTAAGCTTTTGTCTGAACACAGGCGCTGTAATATCATGCCTATCTACATATGATTGCACAGGAAGTAAGAGTTGCTGTATTTCATTCCGAGTTCGGTTGCATGTAAATGTAATGAATAGGTCAGGAAGCCCATACTGACGAATATATGCAAATGCGTCTAGAGTGTACTCGATCATATGACGTGGACTGCCCAAATATGAAGATTGCAAAATTGTTAGTCTTACAACGTTGATTGTATTGCCATCATTAACAACTGCATCATGCAAATAGACATATTCTTCAGAACGAAGTTTTGACTGATTCAAACGTATGGATAGCAAACGTTCAGTTTCAATTTTTGCATACATGTCTACAATGTATTGGTGGAATAATTGGCGGCATTTCAAAATGTGATTGTTTTCGTTCTCTCGAAGCATAAATCGGTATGAGTAATAGCTGCATTTCTTATTTGTTTCTTCGCCACTAACTGGAGTAATCATGTTAATAAGGAAATGATATCCATCAGCACCATCCAAAAAATTATTGGATATTGCAGGGCATCGTAGCATCGATGAGTTTCAGCAATGTTTGTCAATTGATCATTCCTCCTATGAAAAACAATATCCCTCGGTTGAAAGTGATCTTCAACTATAAAAATTGCCACTTCATCTATAGTTAGGGCATTGAATCTTTGCACGTGTTCTCAATAGGCGTTTTCTCAGCATGAATAACAATCTTGTGTGTATCTGATGACATCATTTCAATTGCAGTTTTGAATAAAAGCACTCAATTGTTTTTTATTATGGAGCATGTCATGCAGTTCAGAAACAATGGACCGTCTTATACTGGTTGAAATTCCACAGCGTGCATTCAGTTCATCATTGTTATAACCGATGAAATACATTTGTAGGAATTTTTGTTGACCATCTGGGTATGGAAGCAGAGATCCAACTTTATGGTAAATTTCTCCTTTTACTTTAAAAGTTTGCATGAATTGAGTTGTAATTGTTTCTGCTGCGAACGACGTCATTTGGAAGCATGAGTTGTATTTCCTGATGCTTGATAAAAAATGCTTTGATTCAGCAAGCAAAGTTTTTAATGGTTCTGGTGGATCTTCCAGTTGAGGTAGTTTAATTTTATCGCCTGCACAACACATTTCTTTAGTTTCTCCCTTAAATTTAAGAGCCTTGCAATAGGGACACACTTCAGTCATAGTGCCTATGTGAACATGGTGGCTCAAACTATAATCCTCATTTGGGTTGTAGTGAAATTCTAGACGATCCCAATTCCAGGATTGTTGAGCATCGAGTCGTGTTTGACGCTGATCTGCATTTTCTCGTTGACGTGTTTCGGCATGTCTCAGCCTCTCGCGTTCATTACGTTGTGAACGAAGCAGATCTGTAGCCGCATTACCAGATTGCTGTACCTGCAACCGTGACTCCTCAAGTCTGGGTGCACGTCGATCTGCTGCATTGGCACGTACTTGAATCATCCTTAGTCTACTATTTTCGTTTGCAGATGCCCGTTGTTCAGGACTTTGTGTGGCAAGTAATTGCCGCAGTGTTCCTGCATTGCGAGTACGACGACCTATGTTTGATCTTCTGGGTGGCATTTTAAGAACTGCAGCGAAATTATCGATAATGTTTAGTAAAAGTGGATTTTTTAATAGAGAACAGGATAAATGATTTTGTAAAAGAGGAATATGTAAAAAAATTGATCGTTGCTTAAATTTAATTGACCTCTCGACAGCTGTATGCTCAATAAAGGCCAGTTTTTTTGTATACAGTTCAGTGCTTTTCCTTCCGTCCAAATAGATTTGAAGAAATAATTGTGTGTTGCTTATTTCAATTGAGGAATATGTAAAACCTTTCTATGCTTCCAAATAGATTTGGAGCAAAATATTTAATGTTTTCTTGCTTATTTATAATATAGCTGTATGTTCAATTTAGAGCAATTCCTTTTTTTTGTATGTATTCCAGTAATTTTCCTTGCGTACAAATAGATTTGGAGAAATATTTTTTTTTTAATTTCTTTTTGTGCTTATTTTTAATTGAGCTGTATCGTCAATTAAGGCCAATTGTTTATATGTAGTTCTGCACTTCTTTTGTCCAAATAGATTTGGAAATACTTTTTTCCTAAATTTTCTTTTTGATTATTTTTAATTGAGGAATCTGAAAAAAGAGAAATCTGAAAAAGATATTTGTTTGATTTATTTCTCAATGCATTGGCCTATCGACAAATGTATGGTCAAATAATGTTTATTTTGAATTGAAGAATCTGAAAAAAGATGTTTGAAAAAAAGTATTGGCTTAATTGATTTCTCAATTTATATATTTTTCTTGCATATGGTTCAGTAATGTTCCTTGGTTAGAAATGGATTTGTAGAAATATTTTCTTTTTATTTTGCTTATTTTCATTTTAGGAATCTGAAAATCCTTTCTATAATTCAAAATAGATTTGGAGCAATTTCTTTTATTTGTTTTATTTTTTTTTGCTTATTGGTAATAGAGCTGTATGGTCAATTAAGAGCAATTTCTGTTTCTTTGTTTGTAGTTCTGTAGTTTTCCTTGAATCAAAATAGATTTGTAGAAATAATGAGATTTTGTATTCTTTTTTTGCTTATTTTAAATTGAAGAGTCTGAAATTCCTTGTATAGCTTAAAATAGATTTGAAGCAATATTTTTTTAATTAGTTTTTTCTTATTTCTATTGCTTATTGTTAATTAGGCTGTATGGTGAATTAAGAGCAATTTCTTTTTCTTTGTTTGTAGTCCTGTAGTTTTCCTTGGATCAAAATCGATTTGTAGAAATGATTTTTGTAATCTTTTGCTGAAAAAGAGAAGTATTTAAATATTTGCTTGATCGTTTTCTGAAATAATTAGCTTATCGACAGGTGTATGGTAAAATAAGCAAAATATTGAGAAATAAATTTTGTTGTGCTTATTTTTTAATTTAGCTGTACTGTGAAGTAAGGCCACTATTTTATGAAGGTCTGTATGTCATTTGACCAAATAGATTTTGAAAAAAATATTTCTTATCGTTTCTTTGCGTCCAAAAAGATTTGGAGCAATATTTATTGGAATGTTTCTTTTTGTGGTTATTTTTGATTGAGCTGTATGCTCAATTAAGAGCAATTCCATTTTTTGTATGTAGTCCTCCAACGTTCCTTGCGTCAAAATAGATTTGGAGAAATAATGATTTCTTGTAAATGTTTTTCTTTTGTATATTCTCAAATGAGGCATCCGTAAAAAGAGAATTCTGAAAAATATTTGCTCGATTGTTTTCTCAAATAATTAGCCTATCGAGAACTGTATGGTCAAATAAGCACAATGTGTAGAAATATTTTTTTAATTAGACTGTAACGTCAAATAACGTTAATTATTTTATGTGTAGTTCTATACTTCTTGTGACCAAATAGATTTGGAAATAATTTTTTCCTAAATTTTCTTTTTGCTTATTTTTAATTGAGGAATCTGAAAAAAGAGAAATCTGAAAAAGATATTTGTTTGATTTATTTCTCAATGTATTGTCCTGTCGACAAATGGTAAAATAGGGCCAATTTTTTTATGTAGTTGTATACTTATATTTGCGGCCAAATAGATTTGGAGAAATATATTTTTAAAAAAATGTGTTTTGTTGTTTATTTTTAATTGAAGAATCTGAAAAAGTGAAGTCTGAAAAAAAAGTGTTGGCTTAATTGATTTCTCAATTTATTTATCTATCGAGAGCTGTATGGTCAATTAAGGCCATATTTTGCATATGGTTCAGTAATTTTCTTTGGTTACAAATAGATTTGAAGAAATATTTTCTTATTTTGCTTATTTTCATTTGAGGAATCTGAAAGTCCTTTCTTTGCTTCAAAATATATTTGGAGCATTTTTTTATTTGCTATATTTTTCTTTTTTTGCTTATTTGTAATTTAGCTGTATGGTCAAGTAAGGCCAATTTAGCTTTCTATGTGGTTCTGTAGTTTTCTTTGTGTCAGAATAGATTTTGAGAAATGAATTTAGTTTTAAAATTGTTTTTTTTGTTTTAAAGCCTGTTTTTATTTGCCTGTATCTCCAAGTAATGCCAATTTTTGTGTGGTAGTTTTGTAATTTTGTTTGCGTCCAAGTAGGTTTGATTTTTTGGATCTGCAAATTTTTAATTAAGCAATCTGAAAAAAGAGGAGACTGAAAAAACATATGCTTGATAGGTATCTCAATATAATCAATTGTTTGGCCAGTCAACGGCTGTATCCTTATGTAAGGCCAAGTGTTTTTAGTAAACAGATGGCGTGTACGCTATATGCATCTGAGTAAGAAAATGGTATTGATTTGCATAACACAAAAAGCAAAAATCATTTATAAGAAGATGTAACCCTGAAAATGTTTTCATGCGAAATCGTCAAATTGTAGTGAATCCATTCCAACGTGTATTCTACCGAAAATAAAATTTTAACGCAGGTTCGCATTTAAGAAAAACATTTTTATTTTATTTAATATATTTTTACAATTTGGGATGTTAATTTATTTTATAATACCATATAGACTGTCTGAAGCTTTAAAATAAATTTTAAATTAATATGGTTTTATTGATAACGAACGAACCAAGAATTACATTTTTAATTCGAAATTCGAAATCGTAAAATCGTCGTGATTTGACTGCATACCGGAAATAAAATGGAACATAGTTCTGCATATTTATTTTTATTTTAATATATTTTTATTTAATATATTTTTATAATTTAAGATTTTAATTTATTTTAATAACATGCAAACATTCGTTGACTTTACAGATACATTTTCTGAAAATTTTAATAAATTTGGTAACGAAGAAATATGGTTTTATTCACTTTGAACGAACCAAGAATTTCATATATATATATATATATATATATATATATATATATATATATATATATATATATATATATATATGGATAGGGCGGTGTTCAGAACGGCTGGAAACAAATGCGAATATAAGCGGAGAGCATATACACGGCCAGAAATTCTCAAATGATAACGCATATGGTATTAGCCAGGCTGAATGTTGCTTAATCTAAGTGATCTTACGAGAACCGGTGTGTAAACGGGATTATATCGTATTTTGTCATTTTACAACCGAAAAATAAGACAGAAGGATAGTTTTAAATATGAGAAAAAGTAATATTACAAAAAGGAATATTTATGTACAAATTGGTTAGCCGGTTTTTCCCAAAATTTATTTAGCAAGCAATAACTTCCAAGCTCTAGACCCAAAATCAGCTTAAAGTTCTTAATATATATATATATATATATATATATATATATATATAAATATATATATATATATATATAAGGCTGAACGTCTGTGTGTGTGTGTGTGTGTGTGAGTGTGTGGTCACCAATAGGTTTCTATATGGTTGACTATTATAGAAAATGATCAAATATAATGATAGAAGATGTATCGAGACACAGGAATGGGTATGTTTGATCTGGCATAATCTTGATTCATTAAAATTGTGGTGTCTGCGTACGCACCTGTTCCACAAAATATGGAAATAAAAAATGTAAAAATTAAAAACAAACGTTTACAAGTGTTTTTGATATAGACGTTCAAAATAATAATACTTCGATAAGTATGTTTTAAGTTAAATAGGGATGGTATAATAAACTTGTGGTGTTTCCGTTCGCGCCTGCCCTCCATAGAATGGAAATAGGCACATACTTTAATAAATACTTTTCATATCTATCTGTGTAAGTATACTTTGATAATTATGTATCAGTTTGAAGAAATATGGTATAATATAATTATTGGGTGATCGTTCGCGCCTGACCTCCATAGAATAAAAATATGTCACAAAGTTTAACAAGGTTTTTTAAATATAGATCCACAGAATATTGTGATAAATGTTTTAGTGTGAACAAGAATGGTATAATAAATTATGGGGGTTATCTATTTTATTTTTACTTTTATCATATTTTGCTTTGGTGTTGATTCTCCCAAATTCGAAGCTATCTCTTTACAACCCTTTCTTCTCGTAAGCTATCATACTTTCATAAATCAGAGTCTATTTTCTGTAGGCTGTTTTTGAACCCAGTCAACGGCGAATCTTTTTGCTAGCATATATATATATATATATATATATATATATATATATATATATATATATAGTGTCCTGGTCAGAGATTAAATGACAACATTAAGCTAAAAGCATGGAAATGAATGATAAAATAGAACGTGCTATACATCTATGTCTACCCTTGTCGTTACCGTAATACAGGGTGGCCAATGAAAGATGTACACTCTTCAAATTATCTCAACTTGCTACATGAATACGCCATCCAACGTTTTCAAGAGATATTTAGGAATAAAGAATCGTACTTTCAGTAGGATGGCGACATCACCACTATCATCATGACGTAACAGCCTATCTCTATGGTCACGTGCCAAATAGATGGCTAGGACGAACAGTAAGTATCGAGTACCATCCATGGTCAGTGGATATAACCTCAATGGGTTTTTTGGAGCGGGTAGAAAAATTTTTAACACGAGTTTCACACACCCACACACACACAAACACACACAAACAAACACACACACACAAACACACAGCTATCATGACTGAGTTGAAAGCAACCATTTAAGAAGGATTTGTCGGCACCTCAACTGAACTGATAAGGAACGTTTGGATTCAATCAGTGAGCGTTGTCAGCTGTTCCTGGACCACAATGGCCAATAACACTTTTGATAATTACCTGGTTGCTACATTTATTCACAGTATTTTGATGTATGAAATATTTCTTTATCATAACAAATATTGATTGTATAGCCATTTTAAGAGTGTATACATTTTATTGGGCCACCCTGTACACCGCAACTGTTGACTTCGTCAGCAAAATATCGCAATCGATTAGATTAAATAATCGTATTTCACTATTGCTCCCGGATGTTGGATTTTCTCAACTATCTATACATTTATTTCCTATTTATCCAAACAACAATGGTAATTTAATAGTTAGCTTCCTTGGCCTTTTGGCTCGGAACAAAGTGCATAGGAAAAGAGTGTAGTATCTGTTCTGATACAAGACTTACCTTTTATTGTCCTCGGTCAGTGGAGCAGAAACCATTCAAGACTGAGGCAATTTTTATTTTTGTTCCTATCTAAATTTTCCCCACATAAAAAAGTGACTTTGGGTCTTACTCTGCTCTAGTATAGTGGCTAGTAACTAGGAACATTCATAGTTTAACGTGGGTTTTTGTAAGAATAAATATAAATAATATTCATCGTTAATCTTTTGACGAAATATGTAAGTTAGAATCACGATTTTTGTTTTTGTTTCAAAGCTGCCTATTACGGTGTAGTGAACATGCTGTAATAGTTCTGTTTCCTATACAATGCTGACGTAACGCCAGCAGAGTTGGCCATGATCCAAGCCTTTGTAAACGCTGGACAATATTGAATCGTGTTCTCTGCTCAGTTTCTCAAACCTTGTGATTAAGATCTGAAACCCGGAGCAGCAGGGTTGACGTCAATCTGGCAAATAGAACCCGCTTCATATAGGAAAAATACTGAGACAAACTGGCTACTCTTTTAAAACAAAATGAAATATATGTATTATCGGCGGTTGTACTGAATACTATAGTGATTTATTCAGATATTAAAGAGAATCGGTCATGGCTTATTCTCTCGTTAAAACTTGCATACATTTCCAGTTTACACAAAAAGGTTCATCTTCCCACAACAAATATCCCTAGGTATAGACGCGGGAATCAAGCAAATTAATCTATCGCTGTCGTCTCCCTGATCATTTTTTTTTTATTGTAAGTTTGAACGTTTCACGTGCAAGTCTTCCCCGATTATCTCTATGTATAATAAAATGACTGCAAAAATTATGGGGAAAGGATTGTAGGTTTACAACAACCGATGCCAAATACAAATTTTACATATAGCAAATACCCTATGTAGCTTTCGGACACTATTTTAGACACATTCAGTCTCGATACTAAAATGCTACATTGTATACTAGGAGCAATGCTACAATAATTGCAACATCTTTAAGGGAAGGGGTTCCAATTGTTCTATCTAACTATTTAGTCCTACCACTGGTACCAGTTATCACCGCGACAGATTCTACACGTCCCACAGCTTTTGTGATTACACCAACCTAAGTTGGTTCATACATACATTAAGTTAACATAATCTTTCCAATTTGCTATTCATAAAAATAAAGGACTCCTCATCATATCTCATTCTATGCTTATTATCTGAGCTCCAAAAATTCTTATATACAACGGAATACAATTCTTCGTTTTATAAACGAGCGCTTACTGACATTGATATATGGCGTCACTGACATATTAAGACGTTTTCCTCGAACAACAAATAAATTGAACAGCTCTTGCGGTCGACTTTTAATACACTTGACCGTGTTTCTAACACACGCATTCAATATATAAATATAGATGTCAAGCACACAAAACATAATTATAATTACGTGTAATTAACTGTACCAAATTGAGAAGGTTAGCTCTAAAATATTTGCGATTTTTTATTATACGGAAAAAATAAACGTAAGTTTATTAATCGAAATAAAAGGTACTTATTTTAAATTATAAGTATGGTTACGTGAAATTATACGGGGGACAAAATTGAAGAGGTTAACTCCCTAATATTTGCGTTTTTTAATTAAATATGGAAGTTTAAAGAACTAAATAAAACTAATATATTTTTGCCATCAGTTTTAATTTCGGAACATACATCTTTTATCAAATTTCCTGGTCTAAATTCAAGAGATTACTTCCCAAATATTTGCCTTTTTAATTATGCCGATAAAAAAACGGATTTTATTAGACGAAATAATACGAACTTTTTTTTTAATTACATTTCCAACCCAAACAAGGTCAGTTGCCACTTTGGTGTAGGGGGCTACTATCAGGGGCAACAACCACTGGGGACCTATGTTGGGATTTGGGCAGCAAGATGTCGGTTCAGGTTACACTTGAACTTTTGCATGCCAGTACAGTTAGGGAAGTAGGGACCTGGAATGGAATTCCAGAGTCGAGCGGTTCTGGGGCAGAAACTATTGGAGTAGAAATATCTTTTACATCTAGGGATCTCTACTGTGTGGGGGTGGGGTTTAGCTGCCTGTCGGGTTTGTCGAGGGTGTCAACGTCGTGGGGGCACAAGTGTCTGCAGTTCGTCAAAGCATTCACCATTAAAATAATTGTAGAACAGGCAGAGGGATGCAACGTTTCGTCGATGGGACAGAGGCTGAAGCTTAGATGCCAGTTCAGGGCCTATCAGATTGGCGACTCTCTTTTGAACCTTGTCTAGGAGAGAGAGACTAGCAACAGATTTACCAGCCCAAATGTGACAACAATACTCCATACATGGGCGAATGGTGGCCTTATAGAGGTACAGGATACTTTCAGGTTTCAGTAGTTTTGTAGCACGGTAGAGAGAGCCTACCTTTTTCGCAGCGGCACTGGCAATGTTTTCAATATAATTGTTCCAGCTCATGTTTCCTGTGAACGTTAAGGTAAGCAGTTTGAAAGATATATTCTCAGACAGGGAGTCACTGGCCATTGATATTGGTGGCAGAGAAGGGTTTTTGTAAATATTGAAGGAAACCAGTTTAGTCTTGGCAGCATTGAATCTGCCCATCCATTTATGTCCCCATTCCACTACAGATTGGAGGTCATCCTCTAGTGTTTTGCCATTTCTTAAGATATGTGTTCATTTGTTTTCCTGTCATGCCTGTTATAGTGTAGTGTCATCAGCATGTATACCCATCTCAGAGGCAGTTTTGTCGGGGAGGTCACTAATGAATATAAGGAAGAATAGAGGTCAAGGATAGACCCCTGAGGCACTCCCGCATTTATATCATATTGTTAAGATGTACGACCGTCGAGGACAACCTAGATTTTTCTCTTATCTAAGAAGGATTAATTATGTTAAGTATTCTACCAGTGATACCGTATGATTTAATTTTCCTGAGGAGACCCTCATGCCATACACTGTCAAAAGCCTTAGATATATCTAGAGCTACGGCTTTGCCCTCCCCCGCTTTGTCCAGTGGATGGTATATATGTTCAGAGATTACAATGAGGGTGTCAGCTGTGGAACGGGCTTGTCTAAATCCATATTGTTTGTCAGTCAGAAGTTTAGCATCTGTAAGGTGCCAGACTAGAGCATGGTTAATTAGGTCTCAAATATTTTGGCGAAAAGTGGGAGGAGGCAAAGGGAGCGATAATTATACTACTATTTTATTTATGCAATATATTTCATTGAATCAAAATTGTTTTTTGTTCGGAACAGATCGTAATCTAAAACACACAATTATTTTAAAGCGAAACATTGCAATATGCAAATATATATGAAATGCATTGGTTTAAAACATCACTAAACTAC
Source organism: Euprymna scolopes (assembly GCF_053919585.1). NCBI lineage: Eukaryota > Metazoa > Mollusca > Cephalopoda > Sepiida > Sepiolidae > Euprymna > Euprymna scolopes. Next base: position 135,065,978 of record NC_136500.1, on the reverse strand, counting down.
ACAAGCACAAAAATATAATTGACGTGTAAAATAGATAAATGTTTATATATTTTCGCACAAAATATAAGTTTTTTTCAAATTTGCCTATTATGCTTGGGAAAATCTGTCTATAGTAATCATTTTGTCCTTTTTATCATTATTTCCGAAATATTTCGCTTCATATATTTATTAGAGTACGGCTACCCAGTTAAGATAAGATATTAGACACGTTTACCGCTTTAAAGGCTATGGAAATCATTGTTCAGGTCCGCAGCAGTTGTTTTTGGTTGATTTTTTTTCTCGTGGCACATTAGGTGAAAACACAGAATAACAGCAACACATAATAAAATATCATACAGATTATAGATACAATCGTGGTTTCTTCGGCACAGTACATACATTTTGCCCAGGGGCAGAAGTGCCTGTTATTCTACTGAGCCGACAATGTCTCCCACTAAGAGCCGTAGTTTAATTGTGTGTTTACAGGAGGTGTGGAAGGCATACTTCAAGCGGGAAACGTCGGTACACTGGTCCTACTAATATCCAATAATACTTAGTCATACATTCAACGGTTTCCATAATCTCCAGTGAAAAAAATGGGAAGCAATAAAACGTTTATGAAACACAGATAACTATTCTATATATGTGCTATTCTCATTAAAGAAGCAGATTTAATCAATCAATTTCACAAAGAAATCTATTATGTTAGCACTCATTATAAACTCATAAACAATTAAGCAACGTAATGGTTTCTACAATCTACCTTATTTCATCAGCAAATAAATGTTTAGGGAATTAAAATCCAGTCTAGAAATTTTCGACAACATTCCCAATAAAACGTTGAACCTAACATCAAAGTAAAGCAAACTGAAAATCATTTTACCTCAAAATCGCACCACAAATTTTGAATATATACAGGTTACGGTTAGTTCGATTAAAAAACAAAGCCATACTTTTTACATGAGAATCGCATTTCAATTTCTTTTCAGTTCTAACGATTAAAAAACATTGTTTTGACGTCATTAATATTTAACAAATACTATACTTCTATGTTATTTCTTGAAATCAGTCATTATTAGAAAGTTATCATATAAAGACGAAGCAGAAACAACTATATTTAAAAAAAAAAAATTTTAATTCAATTTTCACTCCAAACAAGGCACAGTGCCATTTTGAAGTATGGGGCTACTATTAGGGACTTAATTATCGGGGTAATTATGAAGGGAGATGAGTAGAAAGATGTTTGTTAACATTACACTTGAACTTCTGCATATCAGTGCAGTTGGAAAAGTAGAATCCCGGAAGGGAGTTCCAAAGACCCGCAGTTCTGGGGAAGAAACTATTGGAGTAAAAGGCTTTCTTGCACCTAGGGATCTCTACTGTAAAGGGATGAGACTTAGTAGCTTGTCGGGTTTGTCGGGGATAGTTACGTCGGGGAGGTACAAGTGTTTGCAGTTCGTCAGAGCATTCACCATTAAAGTATTCGTAGAACAGGCTAAGGGATGACAGACCTCGTCGATGGGACAGAGGCTGAAACCTAGATGACAGTTTAGGACCTATCAGGCTGGCGACTCTCTTTTGAACCCTATCCAGGAGAGAAAAGCAGCAGATGCACCAGCCCAGATGTGACAACAGTACTCCAGACATGGGCGAATGGTGGCCTTATAGAGGTATAGGGTACTGTCAGGCGTAAGTAGTTTTCTATCACGGTAGAGGGAGCCAACCTTCCTTGCAGCAACCTTGGCAATGCTCTCAATGTATCTATTCCAGTTCATATTCCCTGTAAAAGTTACGCCGAGGAGTTTAAAAGAAGTACTTTCAGGCAATGTGTTCTTGGCCATTGCTATTGGTGGTAGAGAAGGTTTCTTGTAGTTATTGAAAGAAACAAGCTTAGTCTTAACAGCATTGAATGTGACCAACCATTTTTGTCCCCATTCCACTATAGATTGGAGGTCATCCTCTAGTGTTTCTGCCATTTCCTTGGATATGTGTTCATTTGTTTTCCCCTCATATCTGTTATAGAGAGTGGTGTCATCGGCAAATATACCCATCTCCGAAACAATTTTATCAGGGAGGTCGTTTATGAATATCAGAAATAATAGAGGTCCAAGGATAGACCGCTAAGGTACTCCCGCATTTATGTCATATTGTTTAGATGTACGACCGTCGAGGACAACTTTGATTTTTCTATTACTTAAGAAGGATAAAATTACATTACGAATTCTTCCTGTGATTACATATGATCTAATTTTCCTTAGAAGACCATCGTGCCATACACTGTCAAAAGCCTTGGATAAATCAAGGGCCACCGCTCTACCCTCCTGTTTTGTCCAATGAACGGTATATACGTTCAGAAACTACAATTAAGATATCTGCTGTTGAACGAGCTTGCCTGAATCGATATAGTTTGTCAGTCAGGAGTTTAGCAACTGTTAGGTGCTGGACTAGGGCTTGATTAAGGACTCAAATATTTTAGCGAAAAGCGGGAGGAGGCTAATGGGGCGATAATTTAGTGGGTAAGTTCTTTCACCAGAATTCTTGAAGACTGGTACCATAGAGGCAGTTTACCAGCAGTCGGGAAAGCAAGATTCGTGATAAATAATTTTGTGTTTCTTTTGTCATTTTCCATACTCAAATACACATAGATATGCATATATATGAATATATATATATATATATATATATATATATATAAATTTATATATATATATATATATATATATATATATACATACACACAAGCGCATATGTATATATATATATATAGAGAGAGAGAGAGGGGATAGAAAGAGAGTGTCTCATTAAAATGTATACACTCTTTAAATGATCACAAAACTAACATTTATTATAAGAAAGAAAAAGTTTCATACACCAAAATATGTGAACAAATACAGAGACCAGCTAATTATCGAAAGTGTTCAAATTATTTGCCATCGTGGAACATGAACAGTTGACAACGCTCACTGATGAAATCTAAAACGTTACTATTCAGTACACTTGGTATGTCGACGCATCTTCTTTCAATGTGTGTTTTCAACTCATTGATTCTAGCTTGTTTTGTGGTGTGAACCCTGTGTCTAACAAGTTTTCCCTCCCAAAAAATTCATTCGGGTGGGGGAAGAGGTCAAATCCGATAAGCGTGGACAGTACTTGCTACTTTCTGTTCATCTTAACTATCTGTCTCAGAGTGTCTATCAATATAATCTCTTACGTCATGATGATAGTGCCATTCTTTATTACAAAACATCTCTTGGGAACGTGGTATAGCGTATTCATGTACCAAGTTGAGATAATTTTATGAGTGTATACATTTATTGAGACACCCTATATATATATATATATATATATATATATATATATATATATATACGAGCAAACAGTTTCATAAAACATGTTAAAAACACTTCGAAATGAGTTAAAAACCTATTTAATCTGAAAAGGAAACACTAGATAAGTGGATAGTCCTTAATCCGCGGAATTCAGAAGAAATACTTTCCTTCTCATCAGAGGGTAGGAATTAGCAAAATGCGAATCATCAAATTCCTTTTTCAATAACATTACTAAACACCAAATTCCTTTTCAACAAACGTCTGCTTATTCACTATAAGCTCTCGATCGGAATTCTCCTGAACCTTAATTCCACACCTAGCTTCCCAGGTTCGAATTCTCGAACTATCCTATCTCATTTTTACTTACTTACATGAACAGGGGCGACTTATTCTCTAACACACACACACATACACGCACACACACATACACACACACACACACACACACATATATATATATATATATATATATATATATATATATATATATAGTGAATAAATGACAAAATACTATACCCCGAAGTCTATATTACTTAGTGATCGTTAGCGGTGGAAACTGGGTAAGGTTTTATTATTTAAGAAGAAGAGTTTAATAAGAATTTGTTTACATTGATCTTTGAGGCGAATATATTGAAATCTGCTATAAAAGAGACGCAATGGGCAGACTACATACCATGCCACTTCAAGATGACTTGTTTTGAAGTAGCACAGATCGAGAGATAAGTAAATAGACAATAGGAATACTGTTTGTGAAAGTCTGAGGAGGGGAACATAGGTTGAAGCTTCGACAAACACATGTCATAAAATAATGATAAAGCAAAGTAATGATCACGCTGTCTTATCTCTGTGGAAGACGTGGCAAGCAAACAAAACACGGCATCATCGGTTTCAAAACCCGTTTTGGACCGTATCAGAGAGAGATAAGCAGTTTGTTCCTAGCAATAAAATCTAATAAAGGCGTAAGCCATGTACAAACAAATATTTTTACAGACAAGCATGATTTTTCTAAACTTCTGTCGATTCATTATAGAAAACGACAGTAATAGTTAGTGTGCAACAACACATATACACACGAACACATGCACATTTTGTATATATATATATATATATATATACATATATATATATATATATATATATATATGTGTGTGTGTGTGTGAGTGTGTGTATGTATTTGTATGTGTGTGTAATTATTTATATATACATATATATATAAATATATATATATATGTATATGTATGTATGTGTATATGTGTGTTATTCTTATATATATATTTATATATATATGCATATGTACGTGTATGTGTGTAATTCTTTGTATATATATATATTTATATATATATATGAATGTATATATATATATATATACATTCATATATATATAAATATGCATATGTACGTGTATGTGTGTAATTCTTTGTATATATATATTTATATATATATATGAATGTATATATATATATATATATATATATATATATATATATATATATATATATATATATATACTAGCTGTACCCTGCCACGCGTTGCAGTTGTTCTATTTGGTGTAATGGAAAAATTTAATAAAAGAGAAAATGCATCTTTCTTATATTAGTACAGCAATCCACTGCAAAAAGTGAAAAAGGCGAAACTGAAAAAAAGGGTACTCTTGCAGAATTTGATCTGGATCCTCGAGAGTTTCTGTCAATCATTCATGTTTTGGACTTGACCAACAATCAGTGGATGAAGCCGAACGTAGCAAAAATGTTGAAACGCTAAATGCTTTTTTTGTTGTTGTTGTTTTAAAAAATGTGAGTTAGTAATTAATATTTGGTTGATGGTGGGGGGAGGGGGTTACTATACACAGATTCGAATAAGTCATCCAAAAACAAATAAATGAAAGCAAAGGAAAGGTAATTTACTACCTAAGTGGATAATTGTTTAGTGTTTTTATGTAATGTAAAATTTTTAATTGGCTCAAAAAACAGAAAAGGTCGCGAATTCTGTTGAATGCGTTAAGGTTGGGAAAGTAAGTTGAAAACTAAAAACTATACAAAACAGTGTCTGAAACTAACCGAACATATGTTACCATGACATAGGCTGGCATAATCGGTAGGTTTCTGACAGTATTTTTTATATTTTTTTAGTTTTAACTCACTTTCTCTAACTTAAAGTAATCAACCGTGTCCACCACCATTTGCAGCTTTCAAATACACCCATAAACACTGTTTTTCGAGCCGACTAAACGTTACATTAAATGAAAAGGGTTTATATTACTAAACACAGATACAAAGAAGTTGTCAAAAAATAAATATATAACAAATAAATGTTATCAAAGGCAAGAAAAGTAAGTGTTTTACCTAACTGGATAAGATTTTAGTGTTTTTATGTAATGTATAATCGGTTCAAAAACATTCAATGTTTATCGGTATATCTGAAAAATACAAATGGCGGCAGACTGTATCGAACATGTTAAGTTTGGGGAAATTTTGGGAAAATGAGTTTAAACTAAAAATACTGTTAGGAACTCACTCAATATATGTTACCATGATGTAAGCTGGCATATAATCGGTGGTTTTAAACTTTTGCTCGATACAGGTGACGACTTTTAAAAATCCCTTTTAGTGATTACCTGGTTTGAGGATATTTGTACAACTAAACGGCAAATCTGCTCAAAAAAATCCGGTATTATTTTACTTTAAGGCCCGTTTCACGTTCATATATAACGAAATATTTTATTGTAGATTTCGGTGTGCTAAAAACGAATCTGCAGACCGTTTACGTAGCAAAAAAAAAGTTTTCATGACATTCATGAAATTACTTTTTCGGAAAGTGGGTGATCACTTTTCAATGTAAATTTAACTTAGAATGAGCACCCACTTTCTGGCCACCTGAGAGAGGGGCATTTTTCTGTTTCTTGGCTAAAAAGTTTTTTGTTTGATTTCTTTTGGATGGTAATAACCCCTGAACTCTGGGACTATTTTCCATTTAACATGCGTAAGCATAAACGAAAGCTGTTTAGCCAATAAACATGGGGAAAAATCCCCCCTCTCTCAGGTAGCTAGAAAGTGGGTGCTCATTTTAAGTTAAATTTACATGGAAAAGTGATCGCCACTTTTTCGAAAAAGTAATTTCTTCATATCATAAAAACTATTTTTTGCGACGGAAACGGTTTGCAGATTCGTTTTTAGCACAGTAAAATCTACAAAAAAAATGTGTTATTTACGAACGTGAGACGCACAGCCCTTAATGGAAAATTATATCAAAAATCCGGGGGAAAATAGTTTTCAATAAAAACAGCAAATGAATTCGATAGAAAAAAAATGGATGCTATTTTTTTTTCTTTCTGTGTGTTTCTTGGCTAAAAAGTCTTTTTGTTTGATTTCTTTTGTATGGTATTAACCCCTGAACTCTGGGACTATTTTCCATTTCACAGACGTAGCCTTTGTTTATGCTATGCGTGAGCATAAACGAAAACTGTTAAATATGCATTCGCGTACCAAACTGCCTTGTCAAAAAACCTTTAAGCCAATAAACACGAAAATAAATGCCCCTTCCTCAGGTGGCCAGAAAGTGGGTGCTCATTTTAAGTTAAATTTACATGGAAAAGTGATCACCCACTTTTCGGAAAAAAAAATTTCTTCAGATCATGAAAACTATTTTGATACTCCTTGGGCGTTGAGTTCCATGCCGACCCGCAGAATTATTTAATGGCCGTTCCCTTAGTACCCCCCTAGTCAAGGCTAACGCATGCGCACGTAACATTTTTTATTTATTTACTTACGTGGTGGAGTTTCTATACTGATAGGTTTTTTGAAATTTTTTCACTGGATTATTATTGATTGAACACTAACCAGATTATGAAAAAAAATTGAAAAAAAAAATAATTTCAATATTTGAAAGGGATACTCACTTTTTAGTTACCACGTTCTGGTAAATCGGTCACTTTTTATTTATTTATTTTTTTTTTCTAAATACGGAAGTTTCTTCGGGAGATATAAAATGGTCGCATGTTGACGAAGCAATGTATCGGGAGGCGTACGGGATTAAAAATTATTGGTAAATTTTTAGATTAGGTCCACCTTCTCAATTTTCTTTTAAATGACGACTTGAAATGGTTTTCGACTATGCTGAATACGAAATTCGCATCGAAATTTTGCAGAAATAAGTAGTTATCAAGATATAAAAAGTTGTATTATGCATTGTAATCTTTGGCGGCCATCTTTTTTACGTGTGTGTATTTGTTTATGGCGCGTGTGTACGTAAAAAGATGGCCGCCGAAGAATACAATGCATAATACACCTATTTATTTCCGCAAAATTTCAATGCAATTTGCGTGTTCAGCATACTCGGAAACCTATAAATGTCGTCATTGAAAGGAAAATTGTGGAGGTGGACCTAATCTAAAAAAATACCAAATTATTAAACATTTCTCCAGCATGTTAGTGAAATTTATAATACTTTAAAAAATTAAAAAGAAACAAAACAAAAGTTTTGAAAAAAAACTCACCTTTCACAAAAACAATTAAAAAAACAAACAAACCACAAACGGACTAAATAAGTAAAAAAAAATAATTAAAAATCTCGAAACTTTATTTTCATGAAAACAATAAAAAAAGTCCTGTTCTCTCTATTTTTTTTTCTTTGAGAAACAAATATATTTCTGACTTACAAATGCGGTAGAGACTCATTATTTTTACTTTCTATGGTTTTGATATACCGCGTTTTTATTGCTTACAAAATGGGTGACTGATTTATCAGAACGTTGTAACTAAAAAGTGAGCACCACTTTCAAATGTCGAAATAATGATTTCTTTTTTACATTTTTTTTAATAATCTGTTTAATTAGTGTCCAATCAATAATAATCCAGTGAAAAAAAATCCAAAAACCTATAAGTATAGAAATTAAGCATGGGAGTATACAACAACGTCGCCTTTCGCACTTTTACAAACATTTAAAAAAAAAAAGTAACTAAACCATTTATTGATAATGTGTCGCGTGTCCAAACATTTATTTATTTACGTAGGCTTAACTCCTTTCATGAATAAGAAAAGTTTTACTCTTTAAGAATAATAAAAGGAAAAAGTTACTGAACATTTATAAAAGGACTTCTTTTCATGAAGGCCAGACGAATAGTTGGCCGAAAATTCGTGAAACAACAACAATAAATAAAAATGGTGCTAATGCAGAGAGCGATCCGCGCTATTTTT